>NW_025051043.1:0-12870 GCF_019279795.1 Protopterus annectens | reverse complement strand
TGCCCAAACACATGCCAGATGATATGCAGAAGTGGGATTTAAACACATGCCAGTGGATATTATGACAAGTAAGGACCAAACACATACCCAGTGTGCCACAACTTTAGTTCTACCAAAATGGTGTTGCCACAGTTACATGCACATCCTAGCATAACTGCCAATTCTACCTCAAGCGTGTAGGATGCATCACAAATATTAACTCAGTCAGTGACAAAAAATATCACAAATGTGATTGTCATGATATGGTAAACAACACAACTAGTGAAAATTATACAGAAACAAGGCAGTAAAACATCAACTTATGAAAAAGGCCAGTTATGCAGTCATGGCTACATAAAACAACAAGCAATGTAAATACAAAGCCATTCTAACGTTGCCTATATCTAACTGAGTGTGATCACAACTACTACTATATGATTAAATGGGTCCACTTCACATGACTGAATCTCAAAATACTGAAATTCACTTGACTGAGATCACAATACCTAATTTTCAAAATATTGAAAACTCCTTTGACTGAATCTCATTATACTGAAAGCTACACCAACTAACTCTTTCTGAAATTTAAAAAATACTTACTTACCCTCTTAACAGAAACTGGACAATATAAAATCAAATGAATGTGGGGGGGGTGCACCCCAATTTTATATATATATATATATATATATATATATATATATATATATATATATATATGTATGTATACACACACACAAACACACACAAACTCCAGGATTGCACTATAGTGAGGAAAAGGGCATATATACCTTTTACTTACCTTACAGTACCATGCACACTGCCACTACTGCCGGGAGCACACATAAAATCCACCATATTACTTTAGATACTTTCCATAAAAATGTAAAGAGACATACCCACATTCAGCCCAGACTATAAGGTAGTAATTACTGCCACAAACCACTAATATCAGCTACTAATAAGGCCCTTACCAAAGGGTGTCCAATTTTACTGTGCAATACTATTATCCAAATAGTAAGTGTGACCAGAACTTTTAAGGCTATTGGAGTGGCTTAGTACAGTATCACTAAACACATGCAAGTACTCTAGAGCTTAAATTATGTCTACACAAAACAGTCACAGTTGAAAGGTTTAAAAATATTTAATAATAAATAATAAAAACACAAGACAAATCTCCTCAATTCAACACAGTGCTAGTCAAGACTTCCGAGATCAAAGGAAAATGCTTAAATTAATACTGTATAATAGGCTGACCTAAATATAGGCAACAGCTAGTCTAATCTTACTATTTTAAGAGAAATACTAAAATCTCAGATCTTACTTACATACAGAGCAAGCAAGTGCTGATGATGTCAGTTCTGAAGACAAATGCAAAATGCTATAATTCTCTCTCTCTCTCTCTCTGAGAAAGTCTTAAATTGATAAAACATCACTGCTGACTCATTTTAGATTACATCATTCTTGACACCTCTCTGGTTTAATTTCCCAAGCTAACAGAAACTCAGAATTTTTAACAGTTCTTTGATCTTGCACCTGGCCAGGAAGCCAAAGCAATAAAAGACATTATATATGTAAAATCTACCAATTAACTGTGGTTTCAAAACAATAGAATGAATTTGCTGGTCCAGACATCACGGATCCAAGTTTGAGATCAAACAGTCATACAATGCTTGACTTAACTTTCTTCCAGCAGAGTGCACTGTGGTTACATTTTTGTAGCTCAGTACAACATCTAGTTTAATCATAACATATAGTTCTCTTTTACATTTGTAAAACCAGCCTGTGGATTATATTAATATTTACAAATCACATAGAATTGCTTACAAGATTCTATCTGGGTGAGGTGGCAGCATTTCAATTTTTCACATCCCCCTCCCCGAGAACTCAAGCTAGTTTTTCAAGTGACCCTTGAGAAACGCTGCTTGAGAGGGTTAAGTCTGAGTATACCTTACCCCATTCCCTGTCTTGAGAGCCCATCTGCATTGGCATTGATAATCCCACTGCAGTGCTGCACTGATATATCATATGCTTGCAACCCTAGGCTCCATCTTAGCCTAGGCTGGCTCAGTGTAACCATGTTAGGGGATTGTGATCTGTAACTACAACAAATTTCCTTCCATACAGTTAAGGCTGAAGTTTCTGCAGTGCTCACACTGTTGTAGACATTCCTTTTCTACAGATGCATAGCTTTCCTCCCTGGGTTGGAGCCTACAACTGAGATAAACCACTGGGTGCTCTTCTCCCTCTGAATAAATCTGGCTAAGTCCAGCTTCTACCCCATGGTTTGAAGCATCCATCTGCAAAACAAATGTTTTGATGTAATCGGGACTGGCTAACACAGGAGGTCTTCCCAAAGCTTCTTTAAGCTTCTGGAATCCCTGCTCACATGCTGTGGTCCACACTACCTTATCTGGCCTGTTTGTCCTTGTCAGGTCTGTGAGGGGAGCAGCTATGGTACTATAACAGGGGAAAAACTTTCTGTAGTACCCTGCTGTCCCTAATAATGCCCTCAACTGCTTTTTAGTAACAGGTGCAGGCCATGCCTGAATGGCTTCCACTTTAGCAGGTTCTGGCCTGATCTTATCACTCCCCTCTCTATGTCCTAGGTAGGAGGAGACCTCTGCCATACCCATCTGACATTTGTTGGGCTTAATGGTCAACCCTGCCCTCTGTAGTCTGCCCAGCACCTCCCTGACATGTTGAAGATGCTCTTGCCAGGAATGGCTGTAGATGGCAATATCATCTATGTAAGCAAGGGCAAACCCTCCTGCTCCTGCTAGGATATGAACTACCAGCCTCTGGAAAGTTGCCGAGGCATTTTCCATCCCAAAGGGCATCTTTGTGAATTCATACAAGTCAAAAGGTATCACAAAGGCTGACCTCTCTCTAAGACTGGGAGTCAAGGCTACCTGCCAGTAACCCTTGGTAAGATCAATGGTGGTAAGATACTTAGCTCCACCCAGCTGCTGTAGGGCCTCATCTGTTCGAAGCATGGGGTAAGAATTTGACTCTGTGTGACTATTTAATTTCCTGTGGTCCACACTGAACCTGGTGCTGCCATCCTTCTTTGGCACCAGCACCACTGAGGAGGCCCAGGGACTGTTGGACTCTTGAATTACGTTTAGTTCCAACATCTCCTGTATCTCCTTCCTCAGAGTCTGTTTGACTCTGCCAGGCATCCTATAAGGGGCCTAATAGGCCCTTGCGGTCCTGTATCCACTTGGTGTGGCACCAGGTGGGTGCACCCTGGTTTTCCAGTGAACATTCCCCAAACTCCTGTAATACTGCTCAGATTTCTCAAACCTGGGTAGGGGATAACTGCTGGGACATTGATACCCCTTCCACTGAGGTTTCAGTCTGAGCCTCACTGAGGGGATCAGTCACCAGATCTCTCTCAGACTCCTTCTGCAATTCACTGCAAATACTCAACACAAGAGCTTCTCTATCATGGTAAGGTTTCATCATGTTAACATGGTACAATGTGTGCCCCTGCCTAGCAGTTCTACTATGTAGTTAACATCACTTACCTTTTTTACTACCTTGCAGGGTCCCTCCCAGGCTGCCTGCGGCTTGTTGTGTCTGACAAGAATGAGAACCATTATCTGCTGCCCTACAGCATACTCTGTAGCTCAAGCATTCCTGTCATACTAGCCCTTTTTCTGTTGTTGGGCTTCTGCCAGGTCCTCCTGGGCTAAGCCCATGAGTTCCCTGAGCTTTGTCCTCAGGTTTAGGACATATGCCACAACAGACTCCTTGTGAGATTCACACTCATCTTCCCACTCATCATGAATAAAATCTAGAGGCCCCTTCACCCTATGCCCATACAGCAACTCAAAGATTGAAAAACCTGTGGATTCCTGGGAAATCTCTCTGTAAGTAAACACCAGATGGGGCAAATATTTGTCCTACTCCATCTTAAACCGGTCTGCAAATGCCAGTAGCATGGACTTGATTGTAGAGTTTATCTTCACAACAAGACCATTAGTCTGGGGATGGTAGGAGGTGGTCTTCAGTTGCTTCACCCCATAGTAATTCCACAGACAAGCCAACAGGTCTGACATGAAATTGGCACCTCTTTCAGTCTGTATGTCTTTTGGGAAACCTGCCCTGCTGAAAACTTCTAACAAATCATTTGCCACCTTTTCCGCCTCAATGGAGGACAAAGCCACTGCTTCAGGGTATCTTGTAGCATAGTCTACTACCACTAGGATATACTTTTTCCCTGTGGAACTTGGGGTACTCAGAGGCCCCACCATATCCATAACTACCCTCTGAAATGGCTCCTCAATCACAGGCAAAGGCATCAAAGGAGCTCTCACCTTGTCTCCTGCCTTGACTACCCTTTGGCACTGCTCACAGGTCCTGCAGTACCTGTTACATCTCTGGAAATTCCAGGCCAATAGAAGTTCTGCATAATACTTCTCTTTGTATATTTTATTCCCATATGACCTGCAAAGGGAATATCATTGGGCTATGGCTAGAAGCACCAGATGGTAGGCTCTAGGCACTACCAACTTCTGCACCCTCTCACCTTCTAGCCCTCCCTCAGGGGTCCACCTTCTATACAGTAACCATTTGTCCCAGTATACAGATTCCCCCTTCCCTTGAGAATCAGGTGCCTCACTAGCTACCTGCCTCAGGCCTTGCAATGTAGGGTCTGAGAGTTGAGCCTGTCTCAACTCTCCGTTTGTAACCCTTCCTAGCTCCCCTTCCACAGGAAGTCTGGCATCCCCTGACAGCAGTGCCTCACTGCCAGCCTGGGTACCACTACTCACCTCTGCCCTTGCAGTCACTCTGTCCAAGTGACCATCAGTACCCACAAGTAGCTGTGGCTCACCTTCAGTCTCACTGCTACAGTGTAGCTCCCTCCCTGAAGTAACCACCTCACCAGTCCTGGATGCAAGTGTGCAGTCTGTCTGGGTCTCTTCCAGGCTAACAGACCCACATGCTTGTCTGCAAGCCTGACTGTGTATAACTGCATAAGCACATGGTACTGCATTATCAAAATCATCTGCAGGGATATCCTCAAACACACCTACTTGCTGACTTCCTTTTCTACCCTCCTAGTCAAGGTGAAACCCTAGCCAAAGGTATTTGGAAAGGGGTCCCTCCTAAAGCTCTGACTGCAGTAGACTACCCAGGCAAGTAGTGCTCCTCTGTAAACATTGCAGGCTTCACAATGGTTATGTCAGAGGCTGTGTGTCTCTCTTAGCAATGGCCTCTTTGCCATTCACTATGATAGGATATAACATCTGGTGGTAGTTTGGTACCTTTGTTGTCTCAAGGCAACCAACTATTGGCATTTTGTCTTTCCCACTTACTGGCTCCCTCACCTTTTGTTCCCCACCTTGCCTCAGTTGCCATCTATATGCCACATGGCCCCACTGGTTGCATTTAAAACATTTAACCCTAGGTCCTGTATGTGTACCTGGACTAGTGGCTTCCACTACTACTGGCAGATTCTGTTGGAGTAGTCTGGGCTGCTCACCATAGGTTCCCTTAGATGCATGAGCAGCACTGGGTGTCCCTTTCTTGTCCAGGGATGTCTTGCTTGCTAGGTATAGGTCTCCCTTCTTCCCCAACGCATCTGAAGTAACATATTATCTATAGCTACCAGATCCTCATGTCCTCAGGCAAAGTGCTAAGGGCTTGTTCCCTCACCAAAAGGTCTGCAGCACTTCAGAAGTGGTGACCTGACATCCACTCACCCATCTATGAAAATAAGTGCTCAGTTCTGCAACATATTCACACACACTTTCATCTGCCTTGCGTCTATGCTCACAAAACGTTTTCCTACAAGTTTCAGGTGTTAGCTTAACAAATTCTAACAGACAATTCTTAAGAGCAGTATAATCATAAAAATCATGATCAGAAAGTTTAGACAACACAGTTACAGCTTTACCATGGAGTGAGGGGATCGGGAATCCTTCCCAGACCCTCTGGTCAACCTCATACTGTTTAAATACCCTCTCAAACATATGAATGAAACTATCACAATTATCTTCCTCTGCAAAATGCAGAAGAAATTAACTGACCTTTTGTGCTTCTGGTGTCTGGTTACTCCCTTCCCCATTACCTCCATGACTCTGGCAAAGAGTCAGCATCTCATTTTCATGCTGCCTTTGGCTTTCCTTCTCCTCAGCTACCACTTCCAAATGCCTGGCCTCCAACTCAAGTCTCTTTAGCTCCAGATGGATTTTTAAGTCCTCTGCAGAAAAGTTCAGCTGTCCATTCCTGAGTGTTGTACATCTCCATGGCTAGTCTGATCATCCTCCTGATTGCTGTTTTCTGATGCAGCTGTGACCAAAGCTGCAATCATGTCTCCCTTAGTCTGGCTTCCATGCATCAGTCCCTTAGCCTGGCACATCTCAGCCAACTGACTCCTTGTCAGCTTGCCATACTCCTCTGCTGACATGCTTGCCTGCTCTCACTGACCAGCTAAGTTAACAGAAGAAATAATACAATTGTGATCTAAACTCTGAATACTTACTGTATGGCTGATTTAGAGTACAATAACACCTTCAGTGATCACTGTACACACTACAGGAATTCACTATCCACACCACTGCAAGCTAATTAGTATGTGATGTGGCTAACTCACCACAATCAATTAATACTCGATGTGGATATCCTACCACTGCCAAACAATTAATATGTGATACCCATGCACTGACCCAGTAATCAAGGAGCCTCAATCCTCACCACTAACACCAGTGATGAGCGTGCACATTAGGAGGATAACAAGTACACACACAGTAAAGTACAATTTCCTTTAAGAGCACACAGAGATCATAGTTAGTCTGGGGATGATTTCTCCCTTTCTCTCCAGATCCCCAATAAGACTGTCCACTGGCACAGTTATAGGGATCAGATCTCAGCCTAGTGGTCAAGCTAAAACCTCCAGCACCCTCTCTGTCCAACCAGTGCTTCACGTCCCTGCCCAAGTAGCTGACACACACATGCTTTAAGATTTGATTTATATACAAACCCACAGACACTTCTGGGGAAGGTTGGCACAGGATTTCCAGCTGTGCCCCTTTTTGGCCCAGTCTATAAGGTAGTAATTATTGCCACCAACCACTAATATCAGCTACTAATAAGGCCCTTACCAAAGGGTGCCCAATTTTACTCTGCAATACTATTATGCAGATAGCAAGTGTGACCAGAACTTTTAAAGCTATTGGAGTGGCTTAGTACATTATCACTAAATACATGCAAGTACTCTAGAGCTTAAATTATCTCTACACAAAACAGCCACAGTTGAAAATGTAAAAATATTTAATAATAAATAATAAAAACACAAGACAAATCTCCTCAATTCAACCCAGTGCTAGTCAAGAGTTCAGAGATCACAGGAAAATGCTTAAAATAATACTGCAGAATAGTCTGACATAAATATAGAAACAGCTAGTCTAATCTTACTATTGTCTATCTATTTCTAAGAGAAATGCTAAAGTCTAAGATCCTACTTACATACAGAGCAAGCAAGTGCTGGTGATGTTGTCATTTCTCAAGATAAATGCAAAATGCTGTAATTCTCTCTCTCTCTGAGAAAGTCTTAAATTGATAATACATCACTGCTGACTCATTTTAGATTACATCATTCTTGACACTTCTCTGGTTTAATTTCCCATGCTAACAGAAACTCAGAATGTTTAACATTTCTTTGATCTTGCACCTGGCCAGGAAGCCACAGCAATAAAAGACATTATATATGTAAAATCTAGCAATTAACTCTGGTCTCAAAACAACAGAAACAATTTGCTGGTCCAGACATCACAGCTCCGAGTTTGACATCAGTCATACTATGCTTGACTTATCAGCTTTCCTCCAGCAGAGTGCACTGTGGTTACATTTTTGAAGCTCAGTACAACAAATAGTTTAATCATAACATATAGTTCTCTTTTACATTTGTAAAACCAGTCTATGGATTATATTAATATTTACAAATCACATAGAATTATTTCCAAGATTCTATCTAGCTGGGTTGTCAGCCTTTCAGTTTTTTACAGGAGGTAACTGGCACATGCTACATATGGTCTTGTTTAATGATACTTATTGGGTACTTGAACAGAGCACCTTCCTGTTACACCAAGCTACTGGTTAGTGCACTGAATTTTGAGAACTTACTGGGATGTGTGCAAATGGGATTCAGAAACCTTGAATGTTAATGAACCTCATTTGTCATGTATTGCACAAATAGGACTTAAAAACTGTGTGCACATAGCTGGTATTACTTTCAGGTATACCAGACTTACAAAGATAATGTGACATCTGCTGGCATTGCTGTGCTGGCATGTAGTCCTCTCCTTATAGACCGCTGGTATTATTATTACTTCTTGGAAATGTATTTGTACAAGGCAAAATTAATGTTTTAGGGAAATTTGTTTGCAATACAAAATGTATATGACTTACTGAAGGAGTGTAGGATTGACCTGCATGCATACATGTGGGTACATCTATATCACTTAAAAAACAGGGATTCCACATATGCACTTGCACAGATAAACACGAAAAGCCTCAGTGAACAGTACATATAGACACAATAACAAAATATCAGTATATATTGCTTGTGACTCTGTACAATCTGTGGTATACTTACAGAAAGTGAAGTATTCCGACAGTATCCATACGTTGCTATGTAGTTTGTAGTTGTATGTATGTTATAGATATTCACTGATGCTTAGTAATACATATACTATAAATATTATCTCCATTGAAATATATCACTGTTTATGTCTGGTTACCTTATACTGTCTATGGTATGCTAATGGATAATGAGGCTTTCTGACAGTTTCTGTAAGTTGTACAGTTGCTACTGCACAGATACATTTTGCTAAGAGTAAATAGTAGTAGTTTATCACTGAATTTCTTCTCATACAGACAAAATGAGGATAACATTGTCTGCTCACTACTGATTGTGTTGACATAGCTATTCATGCATAACAGTTCAAGTTACTATGGCTGCTTTTTCATCCACTGTTTTCTGTTTAGGCTTGTGTTGCATAACATCTATTGACAATAAAGGATGTGTCTAACAGCCATCCAACAGTACTGTCTTACACATACATTATGTGTAGTATATTAATGTGAAGTACATACAGAATATACTGATCATGTGGCACAATGGTGTTGTGCTTGGCCTTCCAATGCTGTGATAACCATATGTCACACTATACTATACTGAACAGAGACTATTTTATGTAATTCTGCAGTGCACAGGAATGCACAGAGTGTAAATTGGCAGAAGCTGTAAACATAAACATCTCCATATGTGGGACCCCCACATTAATTTAACCATGTGCATATAACAGCCTTCCAGATGGCAAACACACCTAAGGGTGACAATTTTTCACCCCAAGAAAATTAGATTATAATAGATGCTCTGTGCCAGCATGGGCAGACTCTCTGGATGGCCAGGGTACACATTTTGGAGGCATGAAGTGCTGACTGACCTTACCAACATGATTTTAATGCTGTGGAATGTCATAATAGATCCCAGGAGGCCTGTCACTGATGGTGCAATGACATGATCCTTTGTGCAGCCAATAGGGTATGCCAGTAAGAGAGGTGGAGGGATGCCACAGGTGGTGGCCCACCATTGCCTTCCCCAGATGGGCTGATATGATTTCATGCATCCCTACAGACAGCAAGTGGAGAGCAACATATACCTGGGATTGGGATAGAAGCAGGTGTGCCAGGCTGCTCATGTATGTGATACTTTGAATAACATTTTTGCATATAGAGTAGCTCAGTACAGATTGTTGTTGTATGCATATCCAAATATTGTTATTTTTGTGTTGCAGTAGCAGAACTGCCTCATGCTCATGGTGCATAAATGCTGATGATGACCAACATAAGTATAATGGTATGTTGCCATACAACTTCAGTATATGCATAACAGTACAACTAATATGTTTAATGTCATCTAAACTTAGTTGCATAATCAGACTTGGCATAATGGTTAAGGCATTTACTTTGCAGACACAAGGTAAAGGGTTAGATTCTCATCTTTGAAGAAAAATGGCCTAGATTTAAAACAGCCTGGAAGGGCAGGTAGCCTAATACTTATCTATAAGGTCCATCCACCACTGTACAGCAGCAAAACATAACAGGTGAGTGCCTCCATATACTGTTGCCGTCACCATTACCTGTTGTTGCCTCTGCCTCCTGTCATGCCAGTGGCGTATGTTGTCATTTTGATATTTCCCTGACATTATAACCTCTAGATACATCTTCCGAGGACTTCAGCTATGCAGGTGCACCTACAGACAGACTATACATGGATTCCTACCATGTTCATAGGCTGCAGTACTGTGTAGCACACCTGTATTGCATGAAATCAATGTCACTGTTTTTCATACACAGAGACATCTGGCCAACAAGTGTACCATACAACAAATGAGCATCACCGTATCCTGTTACGGTGTTGTATATGTCATCATGTGCCTATGCCTGCATTCATGCCTGTGTTTGCTTTGTTTGTATTTCCTCACTATAGGATCCACACTGCAACAGAAAATAGACTCACCACTTATGGAGGATACAATTGGTATGCTATTTCCTCTGTTTACTACATGGTATTGCTGTTACTCTTATTGTTGTCCTCCATTAATACTGTTTCCTTCTACTTCTGCATAGGTCACCCACCAATGGCACCTCAACCATGACCAACTGGTATGTGTATACATTACCTGTTGTGTGTTGTACCTTTGTGGGAATGGTACATGCTGGCAAGTATCTGCTTGCTAATACTGTGTTGATGTCTTTGTTTCCCTACAGCAGTTGCGTTTTAACCATTGCCTCTGGCAATGGATTCCCACAAGGACATGTCAGGTGTGTCTTATGTTGTCATTCCTCAAATATGTCATGTATGTTGCATATGTAACATAAATGTCAATTGCCAGTTATAGAGGTTACATGGGCCAAACCTGGAATCAACCTCATGGTAAGTCCTTACCATCTGTTATATTATAGTGATATAGTTGTGTCACATGTCAGTAATGGTATCCAGCATGTGATATACATGTGTTTAAGTGATTTGTGTCATCTGTCTCTTGTTTTAGCATGTCCACTGCCTTTCAAAGTCAAAGTCAAAGTAAATGTTATTGTCATACAGAAGAAACACAAACTGGGAAACCAGATAAGAAAAAACTGCAAAGCTGACCATGCTGGAACGCACCATGATAAAAACTTTAGCGTAAACAACTGTTTAATCTCCACTTTCATCAATACAGACTTCCTCAGAAATACAAATCATGCTACACAATACAATATTTAAATGCTGCAAGAACCAATCAAATGCAGTTTGAAAATAATTGATAATTAAGACACCATCATGAAATGCAAACATCTAAAAGGGGCAATACTTCAAAACATAAAACATTCTTTAAACTACTTTTTAACATATACTCTCCGATCTTTTAGAAAACATTTTATATTTATAGCATCATTTAAGCCAGGTGGCTGATCTGCTTTTAATTTTATCTACCATCTGGTTTCTTTTTGTTCCAAATGATTTTTAATATTGCCTCCTCTTAAATTCAATAGCATTGGGCCAGATTCACGAAGGCTTGCACTGAGTCTTAGAGTAGAGTAAGACTCCATGCAGCCATCATGTCCGACGAGCGATCCAGGAACAGCCTGTCGGGGCATGTAAGAGAGCTCCTAAACTGCTCTTAGACGGACAGGGCCGGGATATGCAAATTACCTCAATTGCAGGCGAAAGGCATGCAAATTAGGTAGATTTGCGATTCAGGAAACCCGAACCTGTCCGAGTAAGAGCAGTGTTATTTGCAGAAATGTACTCAGTTGACAACTGAGTACTGTTCTGCAAATAGCAAAACAGAACCATGACAGCTCCAAATAAAGGTTGCATCCAGTGCAGGAAGCATACCAATGGCCAAATATACAGCAATTGGAAATGTTTCCTGATGCAATATGAAAATAAAAAAAGAAATTTTTCGCTGATTTCCGATGTTTAAGCATAGCGCAGCGCCGCGCAAATGGGCTGTGTTCTAAAACCCAGAATACTAAAAATTAAAACCCACAAATGTGGATTTTATTGAAATTGTTAATGTACAATGCAAGTGAATGGCAGGCTGAAGCCATAACATGGCCACCGAGTAGAGGTTACTAAGAAGCCTCCCAAATTCCAAGACATTATGCAACCAAGCATTAGTAGAGCAACCCCATGTAAATGAGTGCTAGGATAGTGAATCGTGAAAGTTTACATAGCAAATAAGCACAGTCAGTGGAGTGTAGGAGTAGGATATGGGGAGTAACAGAGTAGAAGATAGGTGACATCACGAGGGAGGTATGTATTAAAGAAGTGAAGCTCATTGGAGCAGAGAGTGGCATGTGTCAGCTGTCATTTACACGGCATGGAAAGAGGTAATGTCAACAGGTAGGCTAGGGAAAGTCAAGAGAATTGAAGGTGTATACTAAATGGATAACACCAAAGTTTCTTGCTGTTGTTAAGTATGCATCGTGTGTGCTGCGTGTAAACCGAGGAGTAAAACCAGAGTCTTGGCGCAGCGATGTAAGCATGGAGTCTTGCGGCCCATGAAGTTTAAGCTCAGAATAAAGCATGTGTATAAGGCTTCGTTTTAAAGAGTTATAAGTGCATTCCCCGTGCTGGTGTGTGCTCGTGGTTTTAACCCGAATAAGCAGGTTTTTACTCCGTGTAAGTGCGGCATGTGTGCCAGTGTGTGTTAGCTGCTGTGCGTGTGTTTGCCCTTGTGCAAATGCGCGCTCCCCCTTCAGTGTCGGTGAAAGGAAAAAGGAGGCACAACAAATAGTAGGGAAGCTTACCGGTATACTAGCAGAGCTAGCAGTGTGAAAACAATCAGTAAATTCAGAGGCAATTAAGGACAGGCAGTACACTAGCCA
>NW_025051042.1:0-12625 GCF_019279795.1 Protopterus annectens | reverse complement strand
TTAAACTAAAAGACAACATAAAGTTAGGGGCTGTCATTGCTATTATATCAACATATGCAGCATGTGGAGGCTTGTGGCAATGTGAATGCTGCTCAGCATCACACAGTGAGTAGATGGAGAGGAGTGCAGGCACAGGGTAACCTACCAGGGCTACATGAGCTGGAGATAGTAGGCTTACAGAGTGGACAGAGACCTCCTGCAGAAGATTGTGGATCTGTGCAGGCCATGTCTCACACACAGAGGGAAACCTATCCCAGTGGAAACCAAGGTATGTGTTGCCCTAAGGATACCAGCAACAGGTACCTTCCAGAGATCAACTGGTGATATGATGTGGATTTTACAAACATCAGCATCCAGGGTACTGCACCAGTTCATGAATGACATGTCAGCACATGTCAGTGATGATGTATATATTTCCCCAATATGTGTCATTTCCACACAATAGTGGAATACCCTAAGTACTGTGTGCAATACACTACACGCACATATGCATCAAAGCACCAGCCAGTGAGTGTGGTAGGACCTACATCATCCACAAGGGCTTCCCCTCCATGAAGTGGCGGTTTGTGTGTGATGGCCAGCCCATAATAATGAATGTGTGTGCTGGATGCCCTGGAAGCTGCAATGCTTCCGATATATGGCATCTAACGCAGCTGTACAAAACATTTGGCAATGGGGACAACCCTCATGGTCACCTAGTGGGGGATGCTGGATGTGCAGTTCAACTGTGGCTGATGACACACATCAGAAATGCACACACACATGAACAGGAATGCCATAATGAGGCACACGCACATACAGAAACCTTACTCTAGCATGTGTTTGTGTCGCTCAAGTCACAGTTCTGGTGCCTTTACACATCTGGTGGAGCATTACCGCACTTGTCAACTACATGTATCAGAATTGTCTGTGGCCTAGGTCATCTGTGTCACACACACACACACACACATATGACAGTTTATATACATAATGTGAGTGACTGTTCATGTATGTGTAATACTGCAGAACAGTTCAAACACAGCAAAGTATGTCAATAATGGACATTCATCATAGTTGTACAACCACCTTGGTGGATATGCATGCAGAACTCTCATTGCATATGTGATACAGTGATGTACTTTACAATACCATTGTAAATGCAAATATCAAATGACAAATGACATAGCACATATCTATATGTACACATTGTTACCCATTATACATATTGGGGTGTAATACCTATGTGTTACTGTTGGTAAAGTATGTGTAGTAAATGTGGATAACTGACTCTGTTTAGCCTTATAGGTGTACAGCATGGGTTGGATAACATGTATCTGTCTGTATGATACCCTTGTGTAGACTAACTGTGTCATGTGCAGAATGCATTCTAGGCCACAGTATGAATTCCCAGATGTGGACAGGAATATCCCTATTGTCTTTGCTTGTAACTAACATGGCTATATGTCAAACAGTAATGGTCCCAGCAATGTGTGGCGGTCAATACCAGTGCAAACTGGTATAGCATAGTACATGAAGGATCCACATGCTACTGTGTGTCCTACATGTGTGGGTCAGTTGTGAAGATATCATATAACAATTGGTCATTCAGACTGTTGAGGTCGTGTCTACTACCAAAATGCAAAACTATGACAGATAGTAACAGTATCACCCACAGCACCATGTAAAACCATAGCAATCACACATGTGTAGACAAGTACAACAATATGTGTAGTATAATGCATACTGACCACCAATAGAAAGTATGACATGTTAACAGTGTGAAATACAGGGCATGTCACCATTCCAATGTGTCCACTATACATGTAGATGCAGACAGTGCACCTTCACCATGTTCACATATAGATACATGTAAATCTGTACTACACACATCTCACACGTACTGCACACTCTGTAACACATGCTGCCAATACTACACATGTCAGTCAAATGGCACATGGATGGATAATACATCTTCAGAATTAACAGTGCTGTACACTATACTACATTGATGATCATAGCTGGAATGTATCATGCTTGCTTACATACACCTAGAAGGAAATCACACTTTGTGTTAACAACATTGTAACATTATTACAGTGCTATGAAGCCAACCTGTGCATCAACACCATGTTAGTCTGTACCTGCATCAATGTTACACATTACAAGAGGTGGCACAGGTGTCAGCATATGCACAGGGTATGTAGTTTCTTTTCCAGAGCCTGTCAGTGAACCAGCCAATCAACATGTATGCATTTGTGTGTGTGTGAGGGACAACAGGTTTTGCATGGCCCAATGTTGATGCAATGTGTGTGTGTGTGTGTGTGTGTGTGTGTGTGTTATCCCTAGCTGTTTGTTTTATGTGTGTCTCTGCATGTACACTGTTTCAGCATGTGTCAGCCATATATTGGAGGCTGTGGGACAGTCACAGACTGTACCTGCCAGGCTGTACAGATCGCCTTTCCTGGCCATGGACACCCCTCCATGCATTCAACCATAGTCCAGTCCTGCACCTGGCAATGTATACACATACATACATGGGATCTGTATCACAACCTGTGGATAAATGGGTGTCAGTAATGTTAACCTGGTTTGCATAGTATTGCCATGTAATACATAGGTATATGGGCCATAGTCATCCTCCAAAGTAATAAGAACTGCTGACTGCTGCTGAGATGTGCACATGACTGTTTAAAGGTGCTGTACTATCATTGTTTTCAATGTCCCTGGTAATACCCAGCAACAAAATAACTGGTCACTACACAACTATAACCCAGGATCACTACAGCACACAGTATGTGCACTATCACAGAGCCATAGCACATTCAGATACATCCAAGGTGAACATGTACAGACAATGCAGCACATTAAATAGTGCTAATATCCACATACATATTACAAAGATATATATATATATATAGATAGATATACACACACACGCACACACACACACACACACACACACACACACACACACACACACACACACACACACACCTTGAAGGGCTCAGAGTCGAACACACACCTAACTACTTTAACACACTACAGCAGTACACATTTACAGAACGTGCAAGTGAGATTACTGAACACAGCACTCCCAGAAGCATACTTCTAGGTGAGTGACATCATCCGCAAAGGCAAAGACGCCGATAGGGAATGTATGTGTTGTGAGGCATCTAAAAGCATTACTGTGTCCCCAAGCAGCTGGAAACACACACACACACACTTGGAAGGGCCGGGAGTTGAACATGCACCTACCTACTCTAACACACTACAGCATTACGCATTTACAGAACCCGCTACTGAGATTACTGAACACAGCACTCCCAGAGGCATACTTCTAGTTGGGTGACATCATCCGCAAAGGCAAAGACGCCGACAGGGAATGTATGTGTTGTGAGGCATCTAAAATCATTACTGTGTCCCCAGGCAGCTGGAAACACACACACACACACACACACACACACACACACACACACTTGGAAGGGCCGGGAGTTGAACATACACCTACCTACTTTAACACACTACAGCATTACGCATTTACAGAACGCGCTACCAAGATTACTGAACACAGCACTCCCAGAGGCATACTTTTAGGTGGGTGACATCATCCGCAAAGGCAAAGACGCCGACAAGGAATGTATGTTTTGTGAGGCATCTAAAAGCATTACTGGGTCACCAGGCAGCTGGAAACATGCACACACACACACACACACACACACACTTGGAAGGGCCGGGAGTTGAACATACATCTACCTACTCTAACACACTACAGCATTACGCATTTACAGAACGTGCTACCGAGATTACTGAACACAGCACTCCCAGAGGCATACTTCTAGGTGGGTGACATCATCCACAAAGACAAAGACACCGATAGGGAATGTATGTGTTGTGAGGCATCTAAAAGCATTACTGTGTCCCCAGGCAGCTGGAAACACACACACACACACACACTTGGACTTGAACATACACCTACCTACTCTAACACACTACAGCATTACGCATTTACAGAATGCACTACCGAGATTACTGAACAAAGCACTCCCCGAGGCATACATCTAGTTGGGTGACATCATCCGCAAAGGCAAAGATGCCGACAGGGAATGTATGTGTTGTGAGGCATCTAAAAGCATTACTGTGTCCCCAGGCAGCTGGAAACACACACACACACACACACACACACACACACACACACACACACACACACACGCACACACTTGGAAGGGCCAGGAGTTGAACATACACCTACCTACTCTAACACACTACAGCATTACGCATTTACAGAACACGCTACCGGAATTACTGAACACAGCACTCCCAGAGGCATACTTCTAGGTGGGTGACATCATCGGCAAAGGCAAAGACGCCGATAGGGAATGTATGTTTTGTGAGGCATCTAAAAGCATTACTGTGTCCCCAGGCAGCTGGAAACACACACACACACACACACACACACACACACACACACACACACACACACACGCACACACTTGGAAGGGCCAGGAGTTGAACATACACCTACCTACTCTAACACACTACAGCATTATGCATTTACAGAACGTGCTACCGAGATTACTGAACACAGCACTCCCAGAGGCATACTTCTAGGTGGGTGACATCATCCATAAAGGCAAAGACGCCGATAGGGAATGTATGTGTTGTGAGGCATCTATAAGCATTACTGTGTCCCCAGGCAGCTGGAAACACACACACACACACACACACACACACACACACACACACACACACACGCACACACACACACACACACACTCTTGGAAAGGCCGGGAGTTGAACATACACCTACCTACTCTAACACACTACAGCATTACACATTTACAGAACGTGCTACCAAGATTACTAAACACAGCACTCCCAGAGGCATACTTCTAGGTGGGTGACATCATCCGCAAAGGCAAAGACGCCGATAGGGAATGTTTAGAGAGTGAGCGGTCTGAAAGCATATTACTGTCCCAAGGTAGACGTACACAAACACGGCAGTGCTGTCATCGGGCCAACTAAATATCTACGGAGCGCTACAACATTCGATAGATACGGGATGTGCCACAGACAGTACACCCTTCGAGAGAGCAATGTTCAATGTAGGCATCCATCTTGACATTGAAATTGGACATCTGTTGCCTGGATGACCACCATGGCTATACTGGATGTCAATGGCCATGCCCACACGCCTGTCTGTTTGGAATGTACTGTGTGTCCATCTACACAATGGCGTACTGGGCATGCTCACACACTTAGCTGTTGCAAAGGGCCATCTTGCATGCACACGGACTCTAATCACAGAAGGGCACAGTGTGGAATGTACTGTGTGTCCATCTACAAAACGGGGTACTGGGCATGCTCACACACTTAGCTGTTGCAAAGGGCCATCTTGCATGCAGATGGAGTGTACACACAGAAGGGCACAGTAAGGTATAACTGTCCTCACGCACAGGGCGGTCACACATGCAGTGACCTGTGCACACACAGCTGCCATCACAGCTGTCACAGGTGCAGGTCACACATGTACACACTGCAGTGTACACTGTAGCTGTCAAGTCAGCACCATGTCATCGGTGCAGCACTACACAACCCACGGTCCCACAACACCATGTGACACATGACCACTGGGCTGTACAGCGGTGTACACCAGCTGTGCAGAGTACACATGTACCAACAGGGATCCAGCAGGTGTTATGCATTGCAATGATACCAGTATACATGAACAGGTCGGCTCAAGACATACCATGGCCCTTACACAGCTCTGACACCTGACTGTTGCTGTACACCAATGAACACACATCTGGGTATGTCATACATGTGATTTTGTGGATGTGTGCATGGACTGCACACACAACACATACACACATAGCCTTTGATGTACCTCGTGCATAACACTGGCCTAATCAATGCTACACACGTGAATGGAAGGTGGGCCCATGTCTGTTGAATGCTCACACTACAGGGGGTAGCAGTGTTGACCGGGACACATACCCTTGTACTGGTCGCCTGTGACACCCGTGATATCATACCGCAGTACATGTGTTATGTATGTCAATACACATCTCCAACAATAGCAATGCATGCAAACATGGCAACAGGAGACACATGTGACATCTGTACTGTGCATGCAGCAAACATGCATGTGCAGTGGCCGATGTCTGTAACATAGTTGCACCTACCTATGACATGCAGACGCAATGCAGACCCATTATTGACACCTGTATACGGTGACATACAAACAGCACGTATGGAGGGATGTGTGTACATAATGTGGTGAACCACCTGTCTAGATGTATGTGTGCAGGGGGTGGCTCACAGTTGTGTCACACACCATCCTATCATGCCATGTGCAAACAGTACGCTATGTCGCTGTTACGTGACGGTGCTGACATAATGCATACACAGCGGTCAGGTGTTAACAACTATATGTCACATGGCACCTGTAACACCTACAACCTCCCGTGTGCATATAGCAGCAGATTTGCCAGATATAGCATTGGTACACATAATGCAATCAATACCGCTGCATGTCTAATCAAATGTGTCATCATATGGTAGGTGTATCATTCCCAGCACTGCCATGTGTGTCTGAATGTGTGACCAGGGATGCCACATATCACGGGGAATATGTACAGTTGCTGCACATCCCTGTACACCATTGTAGAGATCTGTACATACGTCAGTGTGGGAAGCATGATGTCGACTGGTGAGGTGCATCACACACGTCGACTGTCCGTATACACATGTGTGGTTACCACAGTGTGTGTGTGTCTGTATGTATGTCTGGAGCTTGGTGTGAGAGTGTATGCTAATATACGGTGGGAAATTATCACTAACCCCACGTAGTGACTAACCCGTAATGGTGATGCATTGCACAACCCTGTTGATGCCATAGGTCCCAGCCATACTGGCTACCTGTGCATGTCCCTTCTCTGTGACACGTCATGTGGGTGCATAGTACTGTGAGGGTGATGACCACATAGGCAAGGGTCCCCACCTGCACACTATGGGGTGTGCATTATAGTGGTGTACACCCCGTGAATGCGGCCATGTTCCCGTACTATTACAGGGTCCTACTGCTGCCTAGTGTGGCCTCCAGCTACCAAGTGACACCTCACATCATCATTGGCCAGGCCGCTGTGTACAACCCCTGCACCATGTCACCATACCTGTAATGTGTCCTGCTATGTATGTCAAGTCTCTGTCCAGTGTAGCCTGTGGCACCGACCACATGCGTCAGGTGCAGTGTATGTGCAGACATCTGTCTCATGTTGGTGTGTCCAACAGTCAGGTTGAGGGTACATGTAGCATGCTGATATTGCCAGACGTGCCTGTGAGTAATCCACAGTTACACGTGGGGGACTGCAAACACTGCTACCTGTAGGCACATGCAAGTACACCATAGGAGGGAACCAGGGTATCACAACCAACATGGTGCTATAGATGTAACCGAGACACATACCGTGAACACATCACAATGCATGCTGCACCTGCACTACATGGTATGACTGGTGCAAGTCGACAGTACACAACCTATGTCACATACACTTCTCTCAGTATTCACACACAAGCACTGCAACATACACATCCCTCACTATGTATACACAGGTAATATTACATGCACCTCTCACTATGCTGTTCACCCTGTGCATCAGAATATTTGTGCATAACCCTGCACCGATGGTGTGGATGACAGGGATGTGGCACCGGCTTCGTCATATGCACAGGGTGATATGTTTGCCAGGGGCATAGGCTGCACCAATGGATAACGTCATGTGTGTGTGTAAGGGCCAGTGAGTTGACTGGACATGTCTGTGCAGAATGCATGTGGATGTTGTGGAGCCCTACAGTTGTGTTTGCTGTGTGCGTGTATGTGTGTACACAGTTCTGCCATTTGTGAGGCCTACATGGGGTATAAATGACAGCCCCAGATTGTACAGAGCAGGTTATACAGCTCACTGTGTCCGTCCACGGCCACGTGACCTCTGCCTGCCTGGGGTTGCACGGGCACTACCAGGTGGAGGTACAGAGTGGCTACGGTCCGACAACACATGTCCACTGGAACCGTATCCCCACTGAGACCATCCAGGGCCATGTCCACATGGCCTGCTGTGTCCTGGTGTTGACAGCGCAGCGCCTGCTGCACTGCTACTGCTACTGGCACTATGGGATCGGGCATGTGAGGTGGCACGCTCACATCGACCTACACTAGGTAGTGTTGCTGGCCTATGTTCACGTGGCCTACGCCTCAATCCTACCAGGTGTTCCAGCACAGACAGCTCCTGCTCGTGGATTGCCATGCCTTGGTCAAGGATTCCGACCATTTCACCTAATCGCCTATCCAGAACATTAGCAATCTGCTGTTGAGCATTTGCCAATGCCTGGATGTTGTCATTTAGGATATGGATAGCAGCCCTCTGCAGCCTCTGCCCTTCTCTGTTCTGCCATTCAGCAAGTGCCTGTGCCGCCATTACAGTCTGGAACATGTGGCTGGTGATACCAGCTGCTGCGCTCCGTCCTGCAGGTGCATGTCTGCCAGAGGTCCTCCTACGAGCAGCACCGTCCACTTGACTGTGTGGCACATCTGCAGTCATTACACTGACACCATGGTGTGTAGACACACCTTCTGTAGCCACCACATGTTCCTGTTCCATGCTAACAGACGCTGACTGTCCTTCCTCTATGGCCACTGGTGATGCGGTATGTGTTGGCAGCTGAACTGTGTCAAAGGGAAGAGGGGGACATAGCTGGGATGGTAACCATTGGCACAGATTCAGCCCCTGACAACCCTGCCTGTACGTCATGCATGTGTTCATCACTGCTAGTATCTGTGGGGACACTAACATCAGATGGACCGCAGGAGGGTAACGCACCTACATCACCTGTGAATGCAAAGAAATAATGTAAAGTACAATAGACACAGCCACACACACAGACACACACACAGACACACACACAGACACAGACACACACGGACACACACGGACACACACACACACAAACACAGACACACACACAAACACAGACAAACACACACAAACACAGACACACACACACAAACACAGACACACACAGACACACCATGCATGTGATTTTTCAGATGGCATGCAGCATGCCATGATACAGCAGAGGGCATGCAGCTCAGACATTAATAGTGTTAGTAAGCATACCTCCCTGGGGTGCACACTACAGCAAGCAGGTGTCATATCTGTAGCCATGCAGTTCACACAATCATGGTAGTAATGTTGACCTGGATGCTGTGTATATGTCACATATCAACACAGACACAGCCGTAATGGACTTGAGCAGTGACAATGCACACATACGCATGGACACCTGTACATGCATGTGTTTTGCCATATACATCTACACAGCACTGTACAACTGTTCAACATCTTGCCATGGATCGCCTGTATTGCACATGTGATAGACATGGGACAATGGCTAGTCAGACGACATTCACAGGGATGGTTATCAACCATAGCATGTGCGGGCATGGTTTCCAAGCTGTAACAGACAGCCATTGTGCCACCGCAAGGTGCATCAGTGCCACATTACTGATCCAGTCAGTTGATAGTACATCTACCATGCGGCCATCACACCATGTATGACTGGGATGACATGTGCAGCTTTGATGGACAGGGTTGCATGGTATGGCGGGTGTATGTCACATATATAGCACAGGGATCTGTCCAGCCTGTGGTGATCCTAGTATTAGGATGGTGGCTGTCCATGACATATGTCATATAGATCAGGATATGGACATGTAGCATGTCCATCATCATGGTGTAGCAAATGTCCTTCTGCAAGGTAGACAGCATGCTGCATAGTGGAGGTGTGGATTGTGAAGGCTGGTATTGCACATCCATGCATAGCCATTACCCCTTACAGGTGGTATGTGATCCAATATTGGTCACCACAGAGCTGTATATGCCTGCCCAGTGATCTCCGTGCTCATGGGTGGCACCCTGACATGACATGGGTACCTCATATGACTACCTAAGGGGCCTGGATATGTCACCATGTTGGGGGGTGCACTGCACAGCACCATCCCTTACACAGTGTCCATAATGTTGACCACAGCCTAGGTAGTAGTTTATGGGTACAGGGATGTTCACCTAGTGGTGACACTGATGGTATCATCCATCAGACTGTGCACATATGTCACACACCTCACCCACACAGCCCATTCTGTATGTTGTTCACAACACTGACACAGCTATACTGATAGGTCATGGCCATTCACAGCCTTACATACACAGATGCCTAACATTTGTCTGTGGTATGGGCTACAATGAGGGTGGGGTACAGCACATTAACCCTGTTCTACTGTAGCTGGCACTGGTGTGCTGTGCACGTCACTCTTGCACCTTTTGTAGTTGTGAGCCTGTCAACAGGCCACTGGTGGAACACTCCTGTGACATGCAAAGGTATTTGTAATCAAATATCCGTGCTGTCTTGTACATCTGTACTGCTAACATCTACAGTGCTAATGGTTCATGGACATGCACACCATACTCAGCAGGGTTATAGTGCGGTGCCACCCTAAATGACTGTCATCACCACTTGTGGGTTGATATTATTCAACACCCTATCTGTATTGTATGGTCATGCTAGGCACTTGTTCAGAACTTGTGAGCATGTCATGAGCTACTGATTACTATAGCACCCATTCCACACCAATTCCCACAGGTACACTGGCTGTCCTACACTTCCCAGCTTGCTTAAGGTACGACAGCTGTTGTACACACGTAACGCACATATCCTGTGGGACATGGTTGTATATACAGGCATGTCCAACTGTCACGTTCCAGTGCTACTGCCTGTCTATATGAGGGATATGTCGTACATGTGGCAATAGAGCAATTGTCTCATGTACACATTCAATGCTCACCTCCCAACATACGGCACTACAGCCTGTGGGGGATGCACTTCTGCAGCCGTGCTGGGGGCATAGCTCTCAGGTGTACCTCATTACGAGGAACGTACCTCATTTGGGGTTCTAAAAAGTGCATGTTCCTCAAGGTTCCACATTGGAAGGGTCTGTCACACATTCATTGTTGTAAATAGTTTACCTGCTAGCCATGGTTAAATAGATGGGAATTATATTAATTCATTGGAATATCTCTTTTATACGTAAGACCAGCCTATTTTAGCCATCATATGCCCTTCCTAGTTGACACTGTTAGTAAGCCAGTTGTAAGTGTTCCACGTTTTGCCCATTTGTCACACAGTATGAGGGCTAATGTTCCTCAGTTTGGGGACAGGAGGTTGACAGCTATGGCTGGGGGTAATGCTGTCAGCAACCCTGACTGCACCTGACAGTCATTTGGGGATGTGTAACATTCGCAACACACCCCACCCGTCACATAGTCTCACATGATCTACACCATTGGCCACACCTACGAGGACAGCTTGTGCAGTACGTCTCCATACTCACTGTAGTCACCAGAGGTAGCCCCCATCATGGTAGACAACATCACCAGCTTATAGCCCACAGACTCATGTGTGCCCATCACATACAGTCAATAGTGAGTTATAACATTCACAACACACCAGTCATAGCTGACTCTGTAGGGAGTCACACTGCAGTTCCACACAGCAGGCTACACAAGGCGTTATTCGCTTACATCTTGCTGTCGGGTAACTGCTTCTGCAACATAACCTATGCACCCATGCCACACCTCACCAGGTACGATATGACTGTCATTCTCCATGTTAGTGTGACTGCCCTGTGATGCCACTTTACAGACTACTTGTGCAGGGACATGCAATAGCTCACCAGACTTATAGCCCTGAGGGTGTGGGCCTAGCCCTGGGGAGCATTTTGCATTTGTCCAGACATGATACCACTGTACAATGACCGACTGTGTCACTTCAACAGTTGCCTA
This sequence comes from Protopterus annectens, assembly GCF_019279795.1. Taxonomy (NCBI): domain Eukaryota; kingdom Metazoa; phylum Chordata; order Ceratodontiformes; family Protopteridae; genus Protopterus; species Protopterus annectens. The sequence goes on along the minus strand of NW_025051042.1, from coordinate 752 downwards.
TGCTCCTATTGCCATTCCACAGGCATGTGGTATCTGTCCGCTATGACTGTACTGGTCAAACACAATGCTGTGGAACAGATGATTTGCACCTGTCAGCCCTGGGAGTATAGCTCACATGTAAGGCTCTTGCTGCTTCTATACTGCCTGTCATGCACAGTTGCAGGGCGGTAACTGGCAGGCACGACATGGGGTCATGTGACACAATGCTTGCATCTTCCTCTGTGACGCATGCAGGCAAGGCACACCTTATAATGCACCACACAAACATCTCTGCAGTGACTGGGACCTGCCTCTAGGCTCTGCAGACCACACCTGCAATGACAGGTTATAGACAGACCATACCTTTCAGGCACATACCTGGACTGGCACACCCACAGCTGTGGGGTTCCCATATCCAACTATGTTTTGCACATGAATGAATTCCAAGATGGTCGCCGGCTAGACTGCTCCCTATTCACTGAGCTCCTCACAGCTTTGTATTTACCTGCATTTTTTAACAACTTTTAAGCAAAGTTTCTCCACAGTTTTTTCTACAGAAATTATCTCTGATTCATCTTCTTCATTCTGGGATTATTCATTTTTTGAAAGAGTGAAACTTTTATATTAATTTACTTCAGAGTATTTTTGGCCTCAACAGTCTTTGGGCACGTGCACTCTAGAAGCTCCTCACTGTGTCAGAATTCCTGTTTTCACACCTCTCTTCTGGGCATGGCTGGCAACTCCGACTCCATGGAGACGCAGACAACCAAGGA
>NW_025051041.1:0-12841 GCF_019279795.1 Protopterus annectens | reverse complement strand
ACACATTGAGGCCACCCATACCAGTACACCTTACAGGTGATCATGTTTGTGTGCCATCCATTTCCCACTGTGTGTGCAGGTAGGGAGGTGTCAGTCCATGGGGCCCTCACGCTGTCAGGAGTATGTGCTATCGTGCTCCCTCTTTGCCAAAGGCGTGGGCATATTGGGTATGCGCTCCATCTGCCTACCTGGGGCTGGCAAAGTGTGTTCCTGGTCTGGAACCCTCTGTGCCTGGACTGGCCTTGGCAGTTGTGGTGGGCTTTTGTGGCCCTTCACCGCGTTATGTCCCTGCAGCAGCTAAGCTTCGCAGAGGATCATATTATGTAGCATGGCACATACTATGAATATGTGGGCACATGTGCCTGGAGAGTATCACTGCAAAGGCTCCACCAGATGTATCCAAGCACCCGGAACCGTGATTTCAGGCATCCCTAACACATGCTCTATGATTATTCTGGTTTGTCAGTGCAGCCTCATTATAGGCTGTTCTTGCATCGCGTGTCGCGTGCATTTCTGATGGGGAGTCATCATCCACGGCTTCCAGTGCATAGCCAGCATCCCCCACGAGATGGCCTTTGTGGGATGTCCCCCTGGCAAATACCTGGTAATTTTTAGCTGTGAGGCATGCCAGATGAATTAGGTAATTGTGCGCAGCTTCCAGGGCTGCCAGCACACACATCCATGTGTAATGCACGAACATTGCACTGCGCACCTGGCAATTGATGGAGGGGAATCCCTTTGTGGTTTTATGTAAGCGCTCTAATTCTGCTAAGCCAAGTGGTGACTTGATTTGTATGTGCGTACAGTCTATCGCACTCCAGTACTCCTCGAGGTATTGTGCCACACAGTGGAAGTAGAGCGATATTGCTAGCCAAATCCTCCTGAGATCTGGGGAAGTATATATGCTCGATTAAGCATGTGGTAACATGGCATCCAGGAACTGGGTGTAGTACCCTGGATGCTGATGCCTGTGAGATGCCTCATTATATCTCCAGTTGGCCTTTGTAAGGTAATTCCTGTGGCCAGTATTAATGCAAAGCTTACAAACGCATACCTTTTGTGTCCACTGGGATGGGTTCCCCTCTGTTGTTTCTTGTTCTCCAGGCATGGCCGACACAATAGCCCACTATTTAACATAGTAACGTGTCCCTGTCCACCCTGTAACGCTTCTACACTATCTCCAGGTCTTGTAGCCCCTGGTAGGATTACCCCTTTGGTCTGAACACTCCTCCTTCTCCTCCGAAGCCCTCTCACGGTGGTTGTCGGCACCCTCCTCCCACAACACCGTCTGTCTCTAACACATGCTGATGGATCACAGCCACGGCAGCACCCAACATGTACATTTTAAAAGTTCCCCGTGCGGTGTTTACACCTATGGTGCCGGCATTTTGGGGAATACTGCGGCTGTGTGTTGCATGCATTCTGCACTTTATACTATTGTTGCTGTGCACGCGATGATGATGTCATAGAATTGTGTTTGTAATGCGGCCACTATCTGGGAGTTACTTTCCATGTTTTACCGATGGAACTACAAGCAGCTAAGTTGCCTTTGGTGTTGCATTACCTAACCGCCATGGATTATCTTTTCGACCTTCCTTTACTATTTCTGCCTGCGTTGCACCTACTTCATTTTCTGGCATGCATCCTGCAGAGCACTGTCATGTGTACTTTCTGGGACGCTGGCATATCAATGCGTTTTGTGTGCTGCTTGCGCCAAGTTGTGATGCCTGTCTGCTTTGCTCTGCTGTGTCAGGTCTTCTGTCTTTGCAATCCTGCTATCCTCCCCCTACTTTCTTTTGCATTCATATGCCTCCATACTATCCCGTTTTGCAGGTTTCTGCATGCAGAGTTGTCAGCTGCGTCACGATTGGCCTTTGTGGGTTGATTAGTGTTGATTGCTCATTAGTACTCCAATTACACTTCTTCCCAAAGATTCCTCATATTCTTAACATCACCTTCCTGTTTCTCGATGTTGTTTTAGTGGGGCGAAATGCTATGATGACTAGGTTAAGGAAGCGTAAGTCATCTCCTCGTGGCATGCACTATCAAGTGCATTATGTGCTTATCTCAGCTGAACTATTGACCCGCACACCCTCGGTCCTGCAGCTGTGATTTGCGATGTACAGACCCAGGTTTGCTGTTAACTCCAATGTGCTTCCTGCTACAGTGGCACACCCCTCTGCAAATGACAAGTATTCCCTCTGAGCTTCACTCAGTGTATTACCGCTCGCCGTTTGGTACAGCCTACCGGCGTAAGGATTTCGGCGATTCAATTATTATCTGCCTCATTTGCACGGCATTGACTACTAATTCATAGTTACCGCATGAACACTGCCACGAAGTCCTTGGCAACCGCTTGCAATCAGTGGTTGTATGCGTTCCATGCATACCATGGTGTATTATGCTGGCGAAACCCTGCTGTGTATTACGCTGCTTTGTTTATAAGCATTGTTATATTATTTCCTTTGTATTGCACCTTCCGCAATAAACATGTCCTAGGAGTTTCCCTGATGTGAGTTAAGCTGTGGACATGCCATTTAAGTTGTTATTGTTACATGTTGTGCATGTTTCTTTGATATTCTCTGTGTATTTCGCCGATGGCATATGGTAACAGTGTGACACCTGGGTCTGACACTCTTCCGCTACTCCTATGTTCTGTTGTGGAAAATGTAAACCATTTTTTTGGTTTGTTGCTGTGAAACTTATGCTATGCCTCGCCGCCACTTCAGGAATTGCTATAATACCTTCATTTTGCATAAGTGCAACACCACACATGGGGTGTTTAGCATACCTCGCTAGAGTACGCCATGCGAATCCGGGCAAGATGCCGTAGGTGGCCTGCGATGGAAGTTGGATTGGCCACCTGAATCGCTCAAGTGACCATATTTGGCATTGTATACCTATGCTATCTGCGTCGCCTCGGTGCAGGGTCTATGAAGTCCAGGGCATGTTTAAAAAAATTGGTTTCCAGGTGGATAAAGCTGCTAGGATTGAAATGCATGAATAGCAAACAGTCTGTGTAAATACATACTGTACAGAATACATTGTAATAAGTTTAAAAGTAATTTGTCAAGATTTGTAATATCACTTTGGTTTTTACCCCAAGTGCAAAATAATTGCTTTCAAATATTTATTATCTAAACCCAGTTCAGTACTTTATGTTCCACATCAAACGTACCAACAACCAAGATGTTAATGAGCAGTTCAAAGACATGATCATAATGTTATGGTTAAAATGACATTGAAACTGTATATTTTCAGTAGTGTACTTATGAAAATGCTTTGTAGTAGCACATGGTTCTTGTCTCTTATAGTTAATTCAACAAGTTGCAAAAGAGTTAATGAAGAGCAGTTCTAAGTCATAAATTAAATTCTGTAATTGCAAAAGAATAAATTAATCAAGTTAAACTAAAGCAGACACAGCTCATAACTGATAAAATATTTTCACAGAATGGTCTGCAAAAGAAAAAGTTGTTAAATACATTCAGTTTGTTAGTAATACTTTAATATCACTGTATTAACTATGTAAAATTGCATTTTATTTTGTTGTATCAAAAGACTATATAATGTGATTAAAAAAAATACATATCAGTATAAAATGTTTTGAGTATGTTTAAAAACAGAGGGAATTGTTAGATATTATGAATTTAAGGCTGAAATTAATTATGTTGTAAATATGCTGAAAGAAAAAGTTTGCTTAAATACAGAAACAGAGTTTAGTAATATGTGATCAGCAACCATACTAAATGACTGTGGCTTAAAAAAATAAGGAACTTGCTTATAAGTGTATTACACACACATCAAGAAAGCTGAACTTCTTACAGACATGATAAGAATGTAATTTGCTTTCACTGGACAACAGGACATGCTTTTCTAAGAAAGTTTAAAAATGTGCTTTTCTAATCCACAAGGCGTTTCCTTGAAGACAGTTTACTTATCAGCATTTGGACAAGAAGAGATGTGTTAGCATTTACGTCATCAAAGCTGTATCTTTCCAAAACCTAGAGGGTGTGTGTTTAACTAAAATATGTATAAAAAGTCTGTATTAAATCTAGTTGTTAGTGGTATGGTAGGGACACATTTGGTGTCCTGAGGTAAATGTTATATCTCTCACATCATCTGTACTATATGAGAAGTAAAGTGGAACAGTACTTTAAACTGCAACATTTGTCCAATTTGGTTTATTATAAAAGTTATTGGTTACTGCTCTCTAAAGTTGATGCTGCAAAGTATATTCTCTCATCAGTGTATATTCTGCAAGTTTCTGTATGCAACAGACTGTGAATGCAAATATAACTAGACTTTGAAGTTTAGCAGAATCCAGCCAGCAAGACTGAGTGTCTTAAGAAGACTTCAAATCCCACAGTAAGAGCAAGCAGTAAGAAGCAGTGAGCAGAGCTCAATATGTTTTTTCACTAACCTAGTCATTAACAATCATCGTCTACTCAAATCATTTCCAAAAACTATCACAACCTAACCTAGTCATTAACAATCATCTTCTAGATCTAATCATTACCAACAACCATCAAAACCTAACCTAGTCATTAAAAATCATCTTCTAGCTCCAATCATTACCAACAACCATCACAACCTAACTTAGTCATTAACAATCATCTTCTAGCTATAATCATTACCAACAACCATAACAACATAACCTAGTCATTAAAAATTATCTTCTAGTAATAATCATTACCAACAACCATCACAACCTAACCGAGTCACTAACAATCATCTTCTAGCTCTAATCATTACCAACAACCATCACAACCTAACCTACTTACTAACAAACATCTTCTAGGTCTAATCATTAACAACAACGACCACAACCTAACCTAGTCATTAAGAATCATCTTCTCGCTCTAATCATTACCAACAAACATCACAACCTAACCTAGTTACTAACAATCATCTTCTAGCTCTAATCATTACCAACAACCATCACAACCTAACCTAGTCATTAACAATCATCTTCTAGCTCTAATCATTACCAACAACCATCACAACCTAACCTAGTCACTAAAAATAATTTTCTAACTCTAATCATTACCAACAACCATCACAACCTAACCTAGTCATTAACTATCATCTTCTAGCTCTAATCATTACCAACACCAATCACAACCTAACCGAGTCATTAACAATCATCTTCTAGCTCTAATTATTACCTACAATCATCAAAACCTAACCTAGTCATTAACAATCATCTTCTAGCTCTAATCATTACCAACAACCACCACACCCTAACCTAGTCACAAGCTATCATCATCTAGCTCTAATCATTACCAACTGTCACAAACTAACCTAGTCATTAACAACCATCTTCTAGCTCTTATCAATAACAACAACCATCACTACCTAACCTAGTCATTAACAATCATCTTCTAGCTCTAATCATTACCAACAACCATAACAACCTAACCTAGTCATTAACAATCATCTTCTAGCTCTACTCAATACCAACAACCATCACAACCTAACCTAGTCACTAACAATCATCTTCTAACTCTAATAATTACCAACAGCTATCACAACCTAACTTAGTAATTAACTATCATCTTCTAGCTCTCCTCATTACCAATAACCATCACAACCTAACCTAGTCACTAACAATCATCTTCTAGCTCTAATCATTACCAACAACCATCACAACCTAACCTAGTAACTAACAATCATCTTCTAGCTATAATCATTACCAACAACCATCAAAACCTAACCTAGTCTTTAACAATCATCTTCTAGCTCTAATCATTACCAACACCCATAAAAACCTAACCTAGTCATAAGCAATCGTCTTCTAGCTCAAATCACTACCAACAACTATCAAAACCTACCCAGTCATTAACAACCATCTTCTAGCTTTAATCATTGCCAACAGCCATCACAACCTAACCTAGCCTTCAACAACTATCTTCTAGCTCTAATCACTACCAACAACCATCAAAACCCAACCTAGTCATTAACAATCATCATCTAGCTCTTATCATTACCAACAACCATCACAACCTAACCTAGTCATTAACAATCATCTTCTAGCTCTAATCATTACCACAACCATCACAACCTAACCTAGTCATTAACAATCATCTTCTAGCTCTAATCATTACCAACAACCATCACAACCTAACCTAGTCACTAACAATCATCTTCTAGCTCTAATCATTACCAACAACCATCACAACCTAACCTAGTCATTAACAATCATCTTCTACCTCTAATCATTACCAACACCCATCAAAACCTAACTTAGTCATTAACAATCATCTTCTAGCTCTAATCATTACCAACCATCACAACCTAACCTAGTCATTAACAATTATCTTCTAGCTCTAATCATTACCAACAACCATCACAACCTAACCTAGTCATTAACAATCAACTTCTAGCTCTAATCATTACCAACAACCATCACAACCTAACCTGGTCATTAACAATCATCTTCTAGCTCTAATCATTACCAACAACCATCACAACCTAACCTAGTCCCTAACAATCATCTTCTAGCTCTAATCATTACCAACAACCATCACAACCTAACCTAGTCATTAACAATCATCTTCTAGCTCTAATCATTACCATCAAACATCACAACCTAACCTAGTCACTAACAAACATCTTTGAGCTCAAATCATTACCAACAACCATCACAACCTAACCTACTCATCAACAGTCACCTTCTATCTCTAATCATTACTAACAACCATCACCACCTAACCTAGTCATTAACAATCATCTTCTAGCACTAATCATTACCAACAACCATCACAACCTAACCTACACAGTAAAAATCATGTTCTAACTCTAATCATTTCCAACAACTATTACAACCTAACCTAGTCATTAACAATCATCTCCTAGCTCTAATAATTACCAACAACCATCACAACCTAACCTAGTCACTAACAATCATCTTCTAGCTCTAATGATTACCAACAACCATCAAAACCTAACCTAGTCATTAACAATCATCTTCTAGCTCTAATCATTACTAATCATTCGCCCATAAAAACCTAACATAGTCTTAAGCAATTGTCTTCTAGCTCAAATCACTACCAACAACTATCAAAACCTACCCAGTCATTAACAAACATCTTCTAGCTTTAATCATTGCCAAAAGCTATCACAACCTAACCTAGCCTTTGACAACCATCTTCTAGCTCTAATCACTACCAACAACCATCAAAACCCAACCTAGTCATTAACAATCATCATCTAGCTCTTATCATTACCAACAACCATCGCAACCTAACCTAGTCATTAACAATCATCTTTGGTTCTACTCATTACCAACAACCATCAAAACCTAACCGAGTCACTAACAATCATCTTCTAGATCTAATCATTACCACAACCATCACAACCTAAGCTAGTCATTAACAATCATCTTCTAGCTCTAATCATTACCAACAACCATCACAACCTAACCTAGTCATTAACTATCATCTTCTAGCTCTAATCATTACCAACAACCATCACAACCTAACTTAGTCATTAACAATCATCTTCTACCTCTAATCATTACCAACACCCATCAAAACCTAACTTAGTCATTAACAATCATCTTCTAGCTCTAATCATTACCAACCATCACAACGTAACCTAGTCACTTAAAATTATCTTCTAGCTCTAATCATTACCAACAACCATCACAACCTAACCTAGTCATTAACAATCAACTTCTAGCTCTAATCATTACCAACAACCATCACAACCTAACCTAGTCATTAACAATCATCTTCTAGCTCTAATCATTACCAACAACCATCACAACCTAACCTAGTCCGTAACAATCATCTTCTAGCTCTAATCATTACCAACAACCATCACAACCTAACTAGTCATTAACAATCAACTTCTAGCTCTAAACATTACCAACAAACATCGCAACCTAACCTAGTCACTAAAAACATCTTCGAGCTCTAATCATTACCAACAACCATCACAACCTACCCTACTCATTAACAATCACCTTCTAGCTCTAATCATTATCAACAACCATAACAACAAAATTTAGTCATTAGCAATCATCTTGTAGCTCATATCACTACCAACCATCAAAACCTACCCAGTCATTAACAATCATCTTCTTTCTCTATTCATTGCCAAAAACCATCACAACCTAACCTAGCCTTTAACAATCATCTTCTAGCTCTAATCACTACCAACAACCATCAAAACCTAACCTAGTCATTAACAATCATCTTCTAGCTCTAATCATTACCAACAACCATCACAACCTAACCTAGTCACTAACAATCATCTTCTAGCTCTAATCATTGCCAACAACCATCACAACCTAACCTAGTCATTAACAATCATCTTCTAGCTCTAATCATTACCACAACCATCACAACCTAACCTAGTCATTAACAATCATCTTCTAGCTCTAATCATTACCAACAACAATCACAACCTAACCTAGTCACTGACTATCATCTTCTAGCTCTAATCATTACCAACAACCATCACAATGTAACCTAGTCATTGACAATCATCTTCTACCTCTAATCATTACCAACATACATCAAAACCTAAATTAGTCATTAACAATCATCTTCTAGCTCTAATCATTACCAACCATCATAACCTAACTTAGTTATTAATCAACTCCTAGCTCTAATCACTAAGAACAAAAATCAAAACCTAACCTAGTCATTAATAATAATCTTCTAGCTCTAATCATTGCCAACCATCACAACCTAACCTAGCCTTTAACAGTAATCTTCTAGCTCTAATCATTACCAACAAACATCAAAACCTAAACTTGTCATTAAGAATCATCTTCTAGCTCGACGGATTACCAGCAACCATCACAACCTAACCTAGTCATTAACAATAATTTTCTAGCTCTACTCATTGCCAACAAGCATCACAACCTAACCTAGTCACTAACAGTCATCTTCTAATTCTACTCATTACCAACTACCATCACAACCTAACCTAGTCATTAACAATCATCTTATACCTCTAATCATTACCAACAACCATCAAACCTAACCTAGTCATTAACAGTCATCTTGTAGCTCTAATCATTACCAACAACCATCACAACCTAACCTAGTCATTAACAATCATCTTCTAGCTCTAATCATTAGCAACAACCATCACAACCTAACCTAGTCACTAACAATTATCTTCTAGCTCTAATCATTACCAACAACCATCACAACCTAACCTAGTCCCTAACAATCATCTTCTAGCTCTAATCATTACCAACAACCATCACAACCTAACCTAGTCATTAACAATCATCTACTAGTTCTAATCATTACCAACAACCATCACAACCTAACCTAGTCACTAACAATCATCTTCTAGCTCTAATCATTACCAACAACTATCACAACCTAACCTAGTCATTAACAATCATCTTCTAGCTCTAATCATTACCAACAACCATCACAACCTAACCTACTCATTAACAATCACCTTCTATCTCTAATCATTACCAACAACCATCACAACCTAACCTAGTCATTAACAATCATCTTCTAGCTCTAATCATTACCAACAACCATCACAACCTAACCTAGTCATTAACAATCATCTTCTAGCTCTAATAATTACCAACAACCATCACAACCTAACCTAGTCACTAACAATCACCTTCTAGCTCTAATCATTACCAACAACCATCAAAACCTACCCTAGTCATTAACAATCATCTTCTAGCTCTAACCATTACCAAAACACATAACAACCTAACCTAGTCATTAGCAATCATCTTCTAGCTCAAATCACTACCAACAACCATCAAAACCTACCCAGTCATTAACAACCATCTTCAAGCTCTAATCATTGCCAACAACTATCACAACCTATCCTGTCCTTTAACAATCATCATCTAGCTCTAATCACTGCCAAAAACCATCACAACGTAACCTAGTAATTAACAATCATCTTCTACCTCTACTCATTACCAACAACCATCACAACCTAACCTAGTCACTAACTATCATCTTCTAGCTCTAATCATTACCAACAACCATTGCAACCTAACCGAGTCATTAACAATCATCTTCTGCATCTAATCATTACCAACAACAATCACAACCTAACCTAGTCACTAACTATCATCTTCTAGCTCTAATCATTACCAACAACCATCACAACCTAACCTAGTCATTAACAATCATTATCAACCTCTAATCATTACCAACACCCATCAAAACCTAACTTAGTCATTAACAATCATCTTCTAGCTCTAATCATTACCAACCATCACAACCTAACCTAGTCATTAACAATCAACTTCTAGCTCTAATCATTACCAACAACCATCACAACCTAACCTAGTCATTAACAATCATCTTGTAGCTCAAATCATTACCAACAACCATAACAACCTAACCTAGTCATTAACAATCATCTTCTAGCTCTAATCATTACCAACAACCATCACAACCTAACCTGGTCATTAACAATCATCATCCAGCTCTAATCGTTGCCAACAACCAACACAACCTAACCTAGTCATCAACAATCATCTTCTAGCTCTAATCATAACTAACAACCATCACAACCTAACCTAGTCCCTAACAATCATCTTCTACCTGTAATCATAACCAACAACCATCACAACCTAACCTAGTCATTAACAATCATATTCTAGCTCTAATCATTATCAACAACCATCACAACCTAACCAGTCATTAACAATCATCTTCTAGCTCTAATCATTAGCAACAATGATCACAACATAACCTAGTCACTAACCATCATCTGCTAGCTGTACTCATTACCACCAACCATCACAACCAAACCTAGTCATTAGCAATCATTTTCTAGCTCAAATCACTACCAACAACCATCAAAACCTACCCAGTCATTAACAACCATCTTCAAGCTCTAATCATTGCCAACAAATATCACAACCTAAACTAGCCTTTAATAATCATCGTCTTGCTCTAATCACTACCAAAAACCATCAAAACCCAACCTAGTCATTAGCAGTCATCTTCTAGCTCTAATCATTACCAACAACCATCACAACCTAACCCAGTCACTAACAATCATCTTCTAGCTCTAATCATTACCAACAACAATCACAACCTGACCTTATCACTAACAATCATCTTCTAGTTCTAATCAGTGTCAACAACCATCACAACCTAACCTAGCCGTTAACAACCATCTACCAGCTCTAATCACTACCAACCACCATCAAAACCTATCCTAGTCACTAACAATCATCTTCTAGCTCTAATCATTGCCAAAAACCATCACAACCTATCCTAGTCATTAACAATCATCTTTTACCTCTACTCATTACCAACAACCATTACAACCTAACCGAGTCCCTACCAATCATCTTCTAGCTCTAATCATTACCAACAACAATCACAACCTGACCTAGTCACTAATAAACATCTTCTAGCTCTAATCATTACCAACAACCATCACAGCCTAACCTAGTCACTAACAATCATCTTCTAGCTTAAATCATTATCAATAACTACCAAAACTAACATAGTCAGTAACAATCATCTTCTGGCTCTAATCATTACTGGAGCTCCCCTCTTTAATCTTAATCCCTAGTCATTAGTAATGATCTTCCAGCCTCTCCCAATCATACCACCAACCACTCCGAAACCTAACCTAGTCATTAACAATCATCTTCTAGCTCTTATCATTACCAACACCCATCAAAACCTAACTTAGTCATTAACAATCATCTTCTCGCTCCAATCATTACCAACAGACATCACAACCTAACCTAGTCATTAACAATATTCTTCTACCTCTAATCATTACCAACACCCATCAAAATCTAACTTAGTCATTAACAATCATCTATATATCTCTAATCATCTTCTAGCTCTAATCCTTGCTAACAACCATCACAACCTAATCTAGTCATTAGCAATCTTCTTCTAGCTCTAATCATTACCAACAACCATCACAACCTAAACTGGTCATTAACAATCATCTTCTAGCTCTAATCTTGGCAACGCCTGCAACCTATGATCCATCATCTGAACCCAACCTAGTCCCTAACAATCATCTTCAGCTCTAATCATTACCAACAACCATCATGTCAACCCAACCTAGTCATTAACAATCCATCTTCTAGCTCTAATCATTATGAACAACCATCACAACCCAACCCAGTCAATAACAACTACTTCATACCAATCAATAAACAAACTATCACAACCCAACCCAGTCACAATCATCTAGCTTTAGCCAATTACCAACAACCATCAAACCCACTTAGTCATTAACAAACATCTTCAGCCCCAATCACAAACAACCATCAAAACCCAACCCAGTCACCAACAATAATCTCAGCTCCAATCATTACCAACAACCATCACAACCCAACATACCACAACAACTCATCCTCTAGCTCCCCAACTACTACCAACAACCATCACAATCCCAACTCACCAAATAATTCACTGTTTCACCATACTAACATAATCACAACCTAACCTAGTTATTAACAATCATTTTCTAGCTCTAATCATTACCAACAACAATCACAACCTGACCTTATCACTAACAATCATCTTCTAGTTCTAATCAGTGTCAACAACCATCACAACCTAACCTAGCCGTTAACAACCATCTACCAGCTCTAATCACTACCAACCACCATCAAAACCTATCCTAGTCATTAACAATCATCTTCTAGCTTTAATCGTTACCAACACCCATCAAAACCCTACACACACAATCATCTTCTAGCTCTAATCATTACCAACCATCCCAACCTATCCTAGTCATTAACAATCAACTACTATCTCTAATCATTACCAACAACCATCACAAACCTTAAACTCTTAATACACACCACTATCCAGCTCACAATTACCTCAACAACCATAACCTAAAACCAATC
>NW_025051040.1:0-10783 GCF_019279795.1 Protopterus annectens | reverse complement strand
GCTTACTTAATATTTAGATGGAAACAGCAATTGCAGCATGAAAATAAATTACTTTTAAATATACTACTGAATGCCAGTCAAAATCAAGTACAAGCAAACCAGAAGGACCCCAATTAAACCACTTCTCCTTGCACTGCAGTTCGAATTATAATTTATTCAGCTTAATAAAGTTCCGCAACATGCTGAAAGTAGAAATTCTGCGGATGCCCTCACTTCGTAAAAATGTTTCGATCCAAAGACTCGTTGCCTCGACAGAATCCGATTCAGTATCATGTTTCATGGGAAAGCAAGTAAAAGCCAAACAAGAAAACAAACAAGACAAGCATTAAACAGGCGGCGGACCACATGACTGGCATATTCTGTTTGGTTGACGTGGTAAGTCTTTAGAGACGACTGGAAAAGTTCCAACGGGGCGTAATGAGCTTTTAAAATAATGGGAATCGTCTCCTAATACTCCGCTGCCATACACATCTAGTCGGCATTTCCGCACGGCAACAACAGAAAGGTTTCTCAATGTTATACTCTTTAACAGTACGTTTATTAAAGCTATCTAGATTCACAGATTCGTGACAAAGCTACATCATGGTCATTTAAAGCATTGTTACGCAAAGCCATATGGAGCAAATATGCACCAGCATTAGCATGCACCAATATAATAGTGTAAATATATGACAGAAACCGACCTTTTCCAGGACCAAGGATGATGAAAAGCCACTTAGCATTTCTGGTGTCTACCTTTGGATACTCGCATAACATTTACACCGTACAATTACCTTGCCTTGTCGGAGGCATCCATCGGCACATGGTGGAGGGCAACAAGATAGCTACACCTGAAATGCTGGCTGATCGGTGATGGTCTGATGCCTAATTTGACCAGGATACAAGGAAATCGACAAAATAGGCAGATAAAATGCTCAAACAGCATTACCTGCAATATTGTTTTAAACTGAAAGATGGCGACAGAATATGGTCTTAATAGTATGACTTTTCATTGGTATAAATCTGAAACCCAAATTGTTCATTTCAATATTTTCTAACTTCAGTCTTTGGTGATTTATTACCATTCTCCAATAAAACACAATTTTACATAGAAAATGGACTAAATGCAGATGCAAAATAGCAAAAGAAATACACAATACAGCTGAACCTCCAGGCTGACATCTGATTACATCAAGTTTAACTCGAGCATTGACAAAATAAAAAGAATCTAATGCATTTCGGTTAACGAGAATCCTTGATTTATTAATGTTATTTTGAATTGCAACCTCCATGTTTTCTTCCAAAATCACATTTCATTAGAGGATTAATAGGAAAAGCAACATTTTGCCAAATCGAGACAGTCGAGAGGCTGGTTGCTGGAATCTTCGAGTAAAGCACCTGATCAGCGTAAATTTCTAACCTGAAAAAGAATGCAGTAAATGGAATGTAAAGGCCAAATGCATCAAAAGCAAATGACATAAACAGCACTAAAATCATTTTGTAGAATTGAGACAGCCAGATTAGATGAACAGTCTTACTTTGTACGCATTTTCTTCGAAGGTTATGAAGTCTGAACTCAGTGTATCATTATTTAGTGACTAATTTCTAAATGATTTACGAAAAATCCACAATTGCATGTAAGAACAACCAAAAATAAGAAGCTAAAAAATCTATTCATTCTTTTTGAAATCTGGACAGTTGGGAGGTATAGTTCAGCTGGCCTGTCTGAGTTTGGTTGCCCTTTCCCCCGACAAAATCACGTTGACTGGAGCCTCTGTCATTTCAATGAATCCATTATCATTATTTCACTCCATTTAATTATTAAATTCAATGCAGCATATCTCGCTTTTTACTTGCATGATGAGCTTGGACTTCATTCTTGAAAGTCTTTATTCTTGCATTTTGCACAAACACTAAGCCATTCACAAACAGCAATGTAGTCTCACAATGAAAACTTGAATATTAAAACTTCAGTTCTCTTGAAACCCTACATTCATCAGAAAACAGCCATTGAAACCCACATTCAAAGAAATGCATTTTGCCTTCAAAGTAAGGAGATAAAGATTAATTTTGGCTGTTTTCAAACTTACAGGCCCTTGCACATGAAAACATACATGTGCTCTTTGATTAACTTCCCTCACAAAAAATTAAAACTCATATCTTTAAAATAAAGAGTAATACAGTTTGCTGAGGCTGCCAATTTGTTCTTGAACATTTTTCCAGTAAGCAATGAACAAAATGTACGCATATTGCTAATGACAAAACTGCCTGTCTTAGAACATTTTATCAGAAAAAGTTCACTTCAGACTTCAAGAGTCCACTACATTATCAGCAATACGCACAATTTACAGTCCACTCTATCAGTAATGATGCAATTCTACAGTCCATTACTGAAGAATACGGCATACTCCTACAGTCCACCTCATTATCAGAACATAACAATTTACAGTCCATTATCAGTAACATGCACAATTCTACAGTCCATTATCAGTAACATGCACTTCTCTGAAGAAGCTAAAGCTCATCTAAATAATTCCACATTAAAGAAATCTGCACCAATGAAGAGGTTGCCGCTACAAACACTTTATATTTCTATGAGTTCTTTATTGAAAATAGCAGCGTACCGTTGCCCTCAGGAATAAACGTTGGGTTTAGCATTATCAAAATGATAAGCTAGTAATATTGGTAAAGAGACAGATGGCAACCGATAATCTAACTCATAGTTAGTATTTTCACTGCTGAGAACATCAATATGATCCACTTCGTGAAGAACCCATTGGCCTTCTGCATCAGTACAATAACTCTGTTGTGCACCAATACAGTAAACCAACTTAAGCAGCACTAAAAACTCTAAGGTTCCCTCGCAGCTCTGCCTCAGAAAATTCACTCAATATCTAACTGGTGAGCACAAGAAAACTGAAAAGCCAAACGCCGTATTGGGGTCAAAGCCCAAAACGGACACAAACATCGTTTGCATAATCTGAAAAGCTGTTAGAACTACAGATTTTACCACAAGCCTCGTGCAAAACAGAGCAACATACCACACTATCAAATCACGTTTCTTGTGTAAAAAGAGGGAAGATCGAACCAACGGCTATCATTTATGAATTCAGTTCTCACCATAGCTGTCAACCTTCAGTACAAAACACCCGACAAATCGGTAATGAGGGAATACAGCCCTCAAACATCTGCGGAATTCAGTTCTTGCCATAGCTGTCAACCTTAGCACAAAAACCTGGGAATAAAGGGGAAAACAGTCCCAGAAATAGGGACAAATTTCAAATATTCATCTTATAAACTTAGAAATTGCTAGAATAAAAGGTTGTGTTACGGTTGTGTTACTATGTATTTTCTGAAGAACATGAAGTCTGAAATTCAAATGCCTGTCAATTTTACTGCTGACAGAATAAAATTTTCAGCAGAGACCCCGGGGGAAATACTGCAGACACGTCTTTGTAAAATGACAGGGCACCAGAGCAAATCCAGACAGACACAGGGCGGAGGTGCAGACTCACACAGAAGGCACCCAGCCAGAATCAAACCAGAAAACCTATAGCTGTGAGGCAACAATACTACCACTGCACCATCAAATATGCAAGGACTTAAACATTCAGATTCCTGAAGTCTGAAATTCAAATGCCTGTCAATTTTATTTAACATTTGTTAATCAGGACAGTCTGACTTGGAACAAAAAAAAATTCAGCAGAGGCCCAGGAAGAAATAATGCAGACATGTCTTTGTAACATGGGAGGACACAAAAGCAAACCCACACAAACACAGGGAGAAGATAAAGACCCCACAAAGAAGGCACCCCAGCCAAGAAGCAAACTTTAGAACCTGCAGCTGTGAGGCAACAATGCTACAACTGCCCCATCAAATATCAAGCATTACAGCATTTACAAACCACAGATATTATGAGGAACAGATCAGATCAAACATGAGGCAAAAATCTGCAGTTTTTTTTCCACAAATGGTGGTGGGTAGGGAATTAAGGTCTTTAAAACCTGCATACAAGGTACAGGGCTCAAGCCTGAGGTATTCCCACACACACACACAAATACCTGTAGTAGCAAACCTCAAAAACTAAATATACTGCACTGGGTGCCAAACAGTTGTCATGAGAGTCCAATCAAGACAAAATGAAGTGTAGAAGAATAAAAATATTTCAATGCATTGGCTGCATGACAGCTTAATATCTAGATGGAAACAAAAAAGGTTGTGAGGCATGAAAAAATAAATTACTTTTTTTTAAATACATTAATGGAATGCCAGTCAAAATCAAGTATAAGAAAAACAAGCAGCACTCAACTCAAACCATTTTTGCACTGAGTTCTAATTTTATATTCAGCTTTATTAAAGTAACAAGTAACATGCTGAAAGTAAAAATCTCTGATCCCCCCACTTGAAAAAATGTGTCTTTTCCAAAAAGACCTGCTGCCTGACATCTACTTGTTTCATGGGAAAACATGATCAAAGTAAAAAATGAAAAGCAAACAAGAAATAAGCTCAAGATACATTGCTTAAAAGGATTACTGTACAGGTTATAGACCACGATTGGCATTCGGTTTATGGTTAAAGCCTGCAGAGATACTGTCAAGTCTCAGTGTAATGAGACTTTAAAATAATGTAATTCTGTCCTTTATACAAATATGGATATGATTTCAATACCCAAGGCTTATACATTATCTAGTTAAGTATTCTCTACATGGCAACAGAAAGGCTTTCAATGTTGGCAATTCGCTTATTAAAGCTTACTTGCATCTTGAATCTCAGCCAAGCTTACCTATGGTCATTAAAGTATTGCTACTTAAACACAGAGCAACAGGCACTGAGTAATAAGCATAAATCAACAGTACAAAATACCAGACCATTCTGCAAAAATCAAGGACAGATGAAAAGCCATTCCTGTACTTGTGTCTACCTTGGATGGGGGATTCTCTGCACATTTACACTGCATAACTACTCCTTGCCTTGCTTGACACATCCAGAGTCACTACATGGGGTGAACAAGTATGTCACAGTTTGAAATGTCTCTGGCTGACTTGTGATGGCCCTGAGATTTATCATACCTCTCAACCTCAGAGCAAGAAATCTGGACAAAGCCATACAAAGAAATGGGACAAAGGCCAAATAAGGACAATTTTAAAATTGCTCTATAACCTTAGAAAGCTAATAGAGGTCTTGCATTAGTATGAATTTTCTGAATGGTATAAATCTGAAACTCAAATGTCTGTCATTATTTTCTAACTTCAGTCTTTATTATTTGTCACTAATTGCAAAAAAACAATTTTATGAAAATGGACCAAATGTGATGTAAAAATATAAAATAGCAACACAATACAGCTGGGAACCTGCCAAAGAAGGGACACTTTAATATTAGTACTGCTAACTTGAGCAGCTGACAAAATAAAATAATCTACATGCATTTCTGAAATAAAAGTAATCTGATTATTGCAGTTATTTCTTAATTATAAACTCTCCATGTTTTCTTCCAAAATTGCTACTTTGCGGAGGGATCATTAGGGAAGAGCAACATTTTGAGACGAAATCTGGGACAGTTGAGAGGTTTGCTATGCCTAATTCTATAAAGCAATTTATTTGCATGTACCTCTCAACCTGTTAATGCAATAAATCTGGACAAGGCCAGATATATTGGGGGAACATATAAACAGTACTAAAATTGCTCTTGTATAAACTGGGACATAAATCTGGACAAGGCCATATAAATTGGGGAATAAATAAACAGTACTAAAAATGCTCTTGTATAAACTGGGACAGTTGATAGAACAGGTCTTACTTTGCATGGATTTTCTGAAGGTTGTGAAGTCTGAAACTAGTGTGTCTTATTTAGTGACTTATTTCAAATGATTTGCCAGAAAACCACAAATTTTATGAGGAACAAATCAAAATAGAACAAAAATCTATTCATTCTTTGAAAATCTGGACAGTTGGGAGGTATGGTTCAGCTGGGCTGTCTAAGTTTGCGCCCTTCCCCTCACAAAACCCTGGTTGAATGGAGCCTCCTGCAGCCATTCCAATGATCCATTACTTGCTATTTCACTCCATTTACCATAAACACTAATGTGCATACTGATTTACTTCTATGATGATTTGAACTTCATTTGAAAGTTTTATTTTGCATTTTACAGCACAAACACTAAGACATCTGCTAAACAAACTTTGGCATTAAACCTTCTCTGCCCTTGAAACTCACATTCACTGAAAAAAGCATTAAAATCCACATTCAAAGAAAATACATTTTACTGTGGCAGATAAAAATTAATTTTGGGCTGTTTTCAAATCATAGGCCCCTTGCATATGAAACACTGTGTTCTTTGATACACCTTCCTATTGCTTGAAATTTTTCCAGTAAACAATGAAACAAAACTGTCCAATTCAGAACTTTTTCCATCATAAAAGTCTACTCAAACTTCTTCAGTCCACTATTATCAGTAAATATGCACAATTCTACAGTCCACCATTATCAGTAAATATGCACAATCTCTGAAGTAGTAAAAAAGTCATCTAAATAATTCCATGTTAAATAAATCTGTAATGAAGAGGTTGGTGCTAGCAATCACCTTTATATTTCATGGTTTCATCGAACAATAAAGTGTCTGATGCCCCTGTGGAATAAATTGCCTAAATTACATTAAAAATAAGCTAGTAATATTGCAATAGGAAATGGATGGCAAACTGATAACAGGCTCATAATTAGTATCTTAACTTTCAGTACAGCATTCACCCTTATGGGAGTAGAACCAACAACCTTCTGCATCAAAAGCAAGACACAGCCTGTTGTGCTATTAGCATAAACTTCTCTTCCTGCAGCTCTCAGCTCCTTGTAAAATCTACTCAATACTCAACTACTTCACAACTTCGCAGCCCAAAAAGTCTGGAAACGCCAAATTTTTTGGGGGGGGGGGCTCAAAGGGCCAAAAACCAGGGACACATTAAACATTGCTTGTATAATCTTGGGAAAACTGCTAGAATAAAATGCTGTGTTACCCAACCACCATACATTTTACTGCCAAAGTCCCTGTGCAAAAGAGTCAGAACATACCACTATGCCAAATCACCTGCTTTGTGAAAGAAAATGCTGTGTTACCATCGACATTTTAAAACAAGGTCCCTGTGCAAAACAGTCAAGAGCAACATACCACACCAAATGAGCTGTTTTTTGAAGAGGAAGACTGAAACTTAAATGGCTATCATTTAATGAATTCAGTTCTCACCATAGCTGTCAACCTCTTAGCACAAAACACCTGGACAAACCCAGTAATGAGGGAATGCAGCCCTCAAACATATTCAGTGAATTCAGTTCTTGCCATAGTGTCAACCTTAGCACAAAAACCTGGACAAAGCCACTAACAGGGTATTACAGTCCCAAAATAAGGAAACATTTCAAATAGTACCTTATAAACTTAAAAATTGCTATAATAAAAGGTTGTGTTACATATATTTATTGCTAGAATAAAAGTTGTTTTACTTGTATTTTCTGAAGACATAAGTCTGAAATTCAAATGCCTGTCAATTTTACTTTGATGGAACAAAAAAAATTTTCAGCAGAGGCCCAGGGGGAAATACTTGACAGTCTTTGTAAAATGGCAGGACACCAGAGCAAATCCACACAAACACAGAGATAAGATGCAGACTCCCCAAAAGGGACCCCAGCCAAGAATCAAACCACAAACCTATAGCTGTGACTCTGAGGCAACAATACTGCCACTGCACCATCAATTTTAAAAAATTTAAACATTCAGAAACCTGAAGTCTGAAATTCAAATGCCTGTCAATTTTATTTAACATTTGTTAATCAGGACAGTCTGACTTGGAAACAATTTTCAGCAGAGGCCAGGAAAAATAATGCAGACATGTCTTTGTAACATGGGAGGACAAAAGCAAACCCACACAAACACAGAAAGACACAGACCCACAAAGAAGGAATCCAAGAATCAAACCTGAGAACCTGCAGCTGTAGGCAACATGCTACCAGTGCACATCAAATAAAAGCAAACCCACACAAACACAGGAGAAGATACAGACCCACAAAGAAGGAACCACAGCCAAGAATCAAACCTGAGAACTACAGCTGTGAGGCAACAATGCTACTACTTCACCATCAAATATCAAGCATTGCAACATTTACAAACCACAGATATTATGAGGAACAGATCAGATAAAATATGAGGCAAAAATCTGCAATTTTTACAATGGTGGTGGGTAGGAACTCAAGTCTTTAACACCTGCATACAGGGTACAGGGTTCAAGCCTGAGGTATTTCCCACCACCATAGCACCTCATTACACACACACAACAGTTCTCCATACTAACCGGTTTCACAAGCACCATATATTCAACACTTACCTGCCCTCCATTCTAACCAATGTTAGATCCAAACACACACACCTGTTCTCCATACTAACCGGTTTCACAAGCACCATATATTCAACACTTACCTGCCCTCCATTCTAACCAATGTTAGATCCAAACCCCTTCCTGTCAATACTCCAGTGACCTTAGTAGATCGACCAAACCCTTTCCTGAATTGACTGCAGCTCCACCTGCTGCTGTGTTGCAGTCCGCCGGGATATCATTGTCTGTAATTTTAAAGTAAAAATTAATTTTCCTTTTTCTGTAAGTTTTGAATTAGTTTCTATTATCCATGTTTTCCTTAAATTTTAAATTTTTTTTTTTTTTTGAGCCTTTTTTTGGGGGCCAAACCCGGCATTTGAAGGCTTCCCTAATTCTTTTGTTTTTTCCCCCAATTTTATCTAAACAAAAAGCAATACCCCTGACAACCAAAAAAGGGGAAAATTTTAAAAACAGTACAAAATTCCTGAAAATTGGGTTCAAACCAAATTTTTGGGGGGAAAAATTAAAACAGAAAAAAAAGTTTTAAAATGGGCAGTTGAAGAACACTTATTTGATTTTTTTTCTAAGGGTTTGAAGTCGAAACTGGTTGCTTTTTTGGGACAATTCCAAAATTTTTCCCAGAAAAAAAAATTTTATAGGAACAAAAAAAAAAAACAAAAACATTATTCTTTGAAAACACAGGGGGATTTTCAGGGGGGCGGGTTTTCCGCCTTCCCCCAAAACCCGGTAAGGGCCCCCCTGAGACCAATGATAATTTTCATTTCATCCTTTACCATAAAACTAACATCATTTTTTTATGTGTTTAATTTCTTTAAATTTTTTTTTTTTTCGCACAAAAAAGCTCTGAAAAAAGGCTTAAACCCCCCCCTTTGAAACCACATTTGAAAAACAAAAAACCAAACCAAAAAAAACTTTTTACTTCAAAAAAATTTTTTGGGCGTTTTCAAATATACCCCCTTCATATGAAAATTTTTTTTATCCCCCTTTTGCAACATTTTTAGTAAAAAAGAAAAAAAACTGTCCAACAAACTTTTCCAATAAAAGACCAAACCTAAGTTTTTCAGAAAATATCAAATTTCTCAGCCCCCATTTCATAAAATGCAAACTTGAATGAAAAATCATAAAATTTCCATTTTAAAATAAATTTAAAAAGGGGTTTGTCAATCATTTTACATTTTCAGAACTGTGCTATCCCCGGGAAAAAATTTGAAAATTCATTAAAAAACGAAATTTGTGGAAATGGGGGCAAACTGAAAACGGCCATTTAGATCTTAATTTGCTTCCTTTAGGGGGTAGCCCAACAATTTGCATAAAAGGAACATGTTTCAAAAACTTCTTGAGCCTAGTTTGAAAATTTTTTAAAACCAATGCTTTTCCAGAAAGAAGTTGGAAAAGAAATTTTTGGGGGGGAAAAGGAAAAAGGGACAAAAACAAAAACAAAGCGTAAATAAAATGGGGTTTACCAAACCCCCAAATTTTCTCCAAAGCCCCCAAAAAGGCAAAAATCCACATGAAAACCCCCTTTTTTAAAAAAAATGCGGTTCCACGTTTTTCAGAAAGGCCCTTAAAAACGTAAGGAAACCCCCCAAAAATTGTTTTTGCCGGGAAAACTAAAAAAACTACAAAGTTCGCTCACCATGCTGTCCCTTTGACCCCGGAAAAACCCTTAGGGGCCCCCCAAAAATTTCAGGAACAGTTTTGTGGTCAATTTGAAAAAAAAACCGGGGCCCATCAGGGTATTAAGTAAAAAATGGAAACATTTAAATGCCCCTTTAAAACAAAAATTTAAAAAAAAAAGGTTGGTTTTCTTTTTTATTGCTGTGTTGTTTTCTTTTTTTTCAAGTTTCAAATTCAAATGCCTGAAATTTTCTTGGTGGCAAAAAAAATTTTACGGCCCCCAGGGAAAAATGTAAATTTTTAAAAGGGGAAAAGGGCCCCACCAAACCAAAAAAAATGCAGTTTAAAAAGGGAAGAAGAATAAAACCCAAAAAATCCATCTTGACCCACAAAAATATCCACCACCACATATGTAAAAAAAAACATTCAAAATGAATCTAAAATTAAACCCTTAAATTTTTTTTAACATTTTTAATCAGACTCTATTGAAATTTTTCAGGGGGGAAAAAAAATAAACTGCGTAACGGGGGAAAAAAAAACCCACAAAAACCCAAAAGAAGATACAAAAAACCCACAAAAAATGGCCAGAAAAGCTCGTCAAAAAAAAAAAAAAAAAAAACCAAACAAAAGAAAAAGAAAAATAAACCCAAACCTGGGGGAAACTTATACTTACCAAAAATTAAGATTCAACATTTAAAAAAAATTTAAAGGGGAAAGATCGAAAAAATTGAAAAAAATTGAATTCGGGGGGGGGGGGTAAACTAATCAAATAAAAGGGTCGGGGTTAAAATTTTCCCATAAAAAAAACCAA
>NW_025051039.1:0-13799 GCF_019279795.1 Protopterus annectens | reverse complement strand
ATGTTATGAATATAGTGTGCCATATGGAAATAAACACAATTAGGACAAGAACAAATGAAAACATCTTATTATATTGTATGGGATAATTTACAAAATTTGTTAAAAAATTTTAATTTCAATAACATGGTATTTTAGTTTAATTAATTGATCTGATTGTAGTGGATGTCTTTGTAAATACTTTAGTTGTTTTGTTGAATATTATAATAATACCTATTTTTAATTACTTGTATAAAATTGTTATGATATTTTTCTTATATGTTAAAACAATAAACCTGTTTTGAAAAAAAAGAAAGTAGTACAGTCAGACATTGTCTATGGGCACCCTCTGGACTTATTCATGTGAATGAATGTACTTATCTGAATGTGTTAACCAGTGTAATCTATTCATACATTCATCAGAAAGTAGTACAGTCAGACATTGTCTATGGGCACCCTCTGGACTTATTCATGCGAATGTATGTACTTATCTGAATGTGTTAACCAGTGTAATCTACTCATACATTCATCAGAAAATACTATAGTCAGACATTGTCTATGGGCACCCTCTGGTCTTATTCATGCAATTGTATGTACTTATCTGAATGTCTTAACCAGAATAATCTACTCATACATTCATCAGAATGTACTACAGTCAGACATTGTATGTGGTTCATGTGAATGAATGTACTTATCTGAATGTGTTAACCAGTGTAATCTATTCATACATTCATCAGAAAGTAGTACAGTCAGACATTATCTATGGGTGAACTCTGGACTTATTCATGTGAATGTACTTATCTGAATGTGTTAACCAGTGTAATCTACTCATACATTCATCAGAAAGTAGTACAGTCAGACATTGTCTATGGGCACCCTCTGGACTTATTCATGTGAATGTATTTATCTGAATGTGTTAACTAGTGTAATCTATTCATACATTCATCAGAAAGTAGTACAGTCAGACATTGTCTATGGGCACCCTCTGGACTTATTCATGTGAATGAATGTACTTATCTGAATGTGTTAACCAGTGTAATCTATTCATACATTCATGAGAAAGTTGTACAGTCATACATTGTCTATGGGCGCCCTCTGGACTTATTCATGTGAATTAATGTACTTATCTGAATGTGTTAACTAGTGTAATCTACTCATACATTCATCAGAAAGTAGTACAGTCAGACATTGTCTATGGGCACCCTCTGGACTTATTCATGTGAATGAATGTACTTATCTGAATGTGTTAACCAGTGTAATCTACACATACATTCATCAGAAAGTACTACAGTCAGACATTGTCTATGTGCACTCTCTGGACTTATTCATGTGAATGAGTGTACTTATCTGAATGTATTAACCAGTGTAATCTACTCATACATTCATCAGAAAATAGTACAGTCAGACATTGTCTGTGGGCACCCTCTGCACTTATTCATCTGAATGAATGTACTTATCTGAATGTATTAACCAGTGTAATCTACTCATACATTCATCAGAAAATAGTACAGTCAGACGTTGTCTGTGGTCATGCTATGGACTTATTCCTGTGAATGAATGTACGTATCTGAATGTGTTAACTAGTGTAATCTACTCATACATTCAACAGAAAGTAGTTCAGTCAGACATTGTCTATGGGCACACTCTGGCATTATTCATGTGAATGAATGTACTTATCTGAATGTGTTAACCAGTGTAATCTACTCATACATTCATCAGAAAGTAGTCCAGTCAGACATTGTCTAGCGCATCTCTGGACTTATTTCATGGAATGAATGTACTTATCTGAATGTGTTAATCTTAGTGTAATCTACTCTATGCATTCATCAGAAATTAGGTACAGTCAGACATTGTCTATGGGCACCCCTCTGACTTATTCATGCAGAATGAAATGTACTTTATCTGAATGTGTTAATTCCAGTGTAATCTATCCTCATACATATCTATCAGAAAGTAGTACAGTCTGACATTGTCTATGGGCACCTCTGGAGCTTATTCATGTAAAATGAATGAATGTACTTATCTGAATGTGTTAAACTAGTGTAATCATCTGCACATCTCGACATCAGAAAGTAGTACAGTCAGATTCATTGTCTATGGGTGCAATCTCTGGACTTATTCATGCGTGAATGAATGCACTTATCTGAATGTGTTAATCAGTGTAATCTATCCATACATATCCAATAGGGAAAAGTAGTACAGCCAGAGCATTTCTATGGGCATCCTCTGGACTTTATTCTATGTGAATGAATGTACTTTTATCTGAATGTGTTAATTCAGTGTAATCTATTCATAAGTCCATCAGAAAAGTAAGTACTAGTCAGATATTGTCTATGGGCACCCTCTGGACTTCTATTCATGTTAAATTTACAAAATGTATTTATCTGAATGTGTTAACTAGTGTAATCTACCATACATATATTCATCAGAAAGTAGTACAGTCAGACATTGTCTATGGGCACCCCTGACTTATTCATGTGGAATGAATGTACTTTATCTGAATGTGTTACGCAATTCAGTGTAATCTACTCCATACATTCCACTGAAAAAGTAGTGCAATAGTCAGATATTGTCTATATGGTGACCCTCTGGACATATCATTCATGTAACATGAATGTTTATCTGAATGTGGTTAACATCAGTAATCTACTCATACATTCATCAGAAAGTGTCTATATAGTCAGACATTGGTCTATGGCCGCACACTCTGGACTTATTCATGTGAATGAATGTATTTATTGAATGTGTTAAATTAGTGCAATCTACTTCATACATTCATCAGAAAAGTTGTACAGCCAGACATTGTCTATGGGCATCTCTGTACTTAGTTCGTATGGAATGAATGTACTTATCTGAATGTGTTAACTAGTGTAATCTTCTCACATTCATCAGAAAATAGTGTACAGTCAGATACTATTCTATGGTCACCCTCTGGACTTATTCTATGTGAATGAATGTACTTATCTTGAATGTGTTAACTAGTGTGGTAATCTTCATACATTCATCAGAAAGTAGTATAGCCAGTATTCTTTTAGCCGTATGGGTCAAATCTTCGCACTTATTCCATGTGTAAATGAAATGTACTCTATCTGAATGTGTTAATCTAGTGTAATCTACAGCTATATCTTACAGCAGTAGTACAGCTGGGGACATTGTCTATGGGTACCTCATGGTCTGCGAGTCTATGTGAATGAATGTAACTTATCTGAATGTGCTAACTAGTGTAATCTACTCATACATTCTAATGTGCAGTACAGTGGCAGCCACATTGTCTATGGCACCCTCTGGACTTATTCATGTGGAATGGTAATGTGTACTTATCTGAATGTGTTAACCACAGTGGTAATCTATTCATACATTCACTGTGGAAAAATAGTTGTACAGTCACACATTGTCTATGGGCGGCCTCTGGAATTCTATTCATGGAATGAATCGTACTTATCTGGAATGTTTTAACCCAGTGAATTTTCTCATAGATTCATCTAGGAAATAGTACAGAAGCCATGACAGACTTGTCTAAATGGCACTGACCGTCTTATTCCAAGTGGAATGAATGTATTTATCTGAATGTAAGTAACTAATCTGGTGTAATCTACACATACATTCATTAGAAAGTAGTGCTAACAGACTTACATTGTCTATGGCACTTCTGGCCTTATCATGTGGAATGAAATGTGCCTCTTATCTGAATGTGTTAACTTAGTGTAATCTACTCATACATTCAACAGGGGAAAGTAGTACAGTCAGGGGACATTGCTCCATGTGGCACCTCTGGCAGGTTATTCATGGAATGAATGTACTTCTACCTGAATGTAAGGTTAACTTTAGTGTAATCTACCTATACATTCATCTACTGTAGAAAGTAGGTAAAGCAGCCAGACATTGTCTATGGGCAAATTCCTCTGGACTGATTCATATGCGTGAATGAAATTTACTTATCCACTGTGTTAATCCAGTGTAATCTTCTCATGGCATTCGTATCAGAAAGTAGTATTAGTCAGACATTGTCTGGTGGTCACCCTCTCACACTTATTCATGTTGACAATGTATCACTGAATGTGTTAAATGGAGTGTAATCTACAGATAATACCCACAAAAGTAGTACAGTCAGACATTGTCTATGGGTACCCTCTGGACTTCTATTCATGCGAATGAATGTACTTATCTGAATGTGTTAAATTCAGACCTAATCTATTCATAATAATATGGGGAAAATAGTTGCAGTCAGATATTGTCTATAAGCCCTCTGGACTTATTCATGTGGAATGAATGTACTCTATCTGAATGTGTTAACCAGTGTAATCTTCATTCATACATTCATCAGGAAAGCAGTACAGTCAGACATTGTCTATGGGCCCTCCCTGACTTAGTATTCATGCGTGGAATGAATGTACTTATCTCAATGTGTTAACTAGTGTACCCATTCATACATTCATCAGAAAAGTTCTACAAATGACATTGTCTATGAGCACCCTCTGGATTTATTCATGTGAATGAATGTACTTATGTGAATGTGTTAACTATTGTATTCCACCACATTCATCGCAGGCGGCACAGCTGACATTGTCTATGGTCACCCTGTGGAGAGACAAGGTTTGGCATTAATTGTTTCTGGTGGGTATGCTACTTTATGAAATGATATGTGTGTTACTTTCTACACAATGCCTCTTCGTTGTGGAGCTCACAGTCATAATGGAAGGTTAGACAAGACAAGATGCAGCCTTTATTTTATACAATTACTAATTCATTAAGAATTTAGCTTTTTGTGGTTGGTGACAGTGGGATTATAATTGACTGTCATGATTTGCTATAGGTGAGTTAACTTTTGGAGTCAGTTTTACAGATAATGGCCATATTCTACTGTTTGAGCTGTTCTGTCAAGTCTGGAGAAGCAGTCAGCTTTGCAGGAGATGGCTGCTTGAAGAATTAATGGGACTTGTTTAGACTACACACTTGGACATTACTGGCAAGTGAGCATTTTTATGTTTGGGAGATTGTGATGTAAGCTGTGTTACTGATGGCATCTCTTGCATTGGATTTCATTACTGGAGACATGTAAGTAGACGTCTGTATTTGATGTGCATGGCATCTCTTGCATTGGATTTCATTACTGGAGACATGTAAGTAGACGTCTGTATTTGATGTGCTTCTTGTTTCCACGTGTAAAGCTTTGTATTACAGATTTAGTTTTTACAGGTTGCTGGTTTTCCTGCACTTCAGAGTGTGCAGTAATTTCAGTGTGTGTGTGTGCTTGTGTTAATGGAGGGGTGTTATTTACATTGCTAACTGGCTAATTTTTTTTTTTTTTTTTTTGCTTGGGAGTCTGTTTTTTTATGTGGTTTATCATGTTCTTTTTGTGTTGATCTGCAGGATTTTAGCTCAACTGAGAAGATGCAATTGTTGATGGTTTTAGTGCGTCTTAGTTAAGTATTTCTTATACGATATCTATTGTGTTCTCCTTTTGTGGATAGTGACAATAAGTTTAGATCTCATTTTGTTGATGGGGTCATTGAACTGGAATTCTGACTTTCACCTCCTAGTGCTGTATCATCATCTTCTTTTGGCTGCTCCGTTAGGGGTGCCACAGCACATCACCTGTTTCTATTTCTTCCTGTCCTCTGCATCTTGCTTTGTCACATCAATCACCTGCATGTCCTCTCTGACCACTTCCATAAACCTTATCTTAGGCCTTCCTCTTGTCCTGTTACCTGGTAGCTTCATCCTTAGCATCTTTTTCCCAATATACTCAGCATCCCTCCTCAGCACATGTCTAAACCATCGTAATCTTGCCTCTCTGGCTTTGTCTCCAAACCTTCCAACCTGGGCTGACCCTCTAATATACTTATTCCTGATCCTGTCCACCCTCGTCACACTCAGTGCAAATCTTAACATCTTTAACTCTGCCACATCCAGCTCAAACTCCTGCCTTTTTGTCAATGCCACCGTCTGCAATCCATATAACATAGCTGGTCGCACTACCCTCTTTTAGACCTTCCCTTTCACTCTTACAGGTACTGCCTGTTACAAATCACTCCTGACACTCTTCCCCACTCACTTCATCCTGCCTGTACTCTTCTTCACCTCTTTCCACACTCACCATTACTCTGAACTATTGATCCCAAATATTTAAACTCATCCCCCTTTCCCACCTCTACTCCTTGCATCCTCACCATTCCTCTATCCTCCCTCTCATTCACACACATATATTCTGTCATAGTCCTGCTAACCTTCATTCCTCTTCTCTCTAGAGCATATCTCCATCTCTCTAGGGTCTCTTCCCCCTTGTTCCCTACTCTCTACAGATCACAATGTCATCTGCAATCATCATAGTCCACGGGGACTCCTGTCTGATCTCGTCTGTCAACCTGTCCATCACCATTGCAAATAAGAAAGGGCTCAGAGCTGATCCTTGATGTAACCCCACCTCCACCTTAAATGCATCAGTCACTCCCACAGCAGACCTCACCGCTGTCACACTACCCTTGTACATATCCTGTACCACTCTTACATACTTCTCTGACACTCCTGACTTCCTCATACAATACCACAACTCCTCTCTAGGCACCCTGTCATATGCTTTCTCTAAGTCTACAAAAACACAATGCAACTCCTTCTGACATTCTCTGTACTTCTCCATCAACACTCTCAGAGCAAACATCACATCTGTAGTGCGCGTTCCCAGCAGGAAACCATATCTGCTGATCACTAATCATCACGTCCCTTCTTAACCTAGCTTCCTCTACTCTTTCCCATAACTTCATGCTGTGACTGATCAATTTAATCCTCTGTAGTTACTACAGTGCTGCACATCACCCTTATTCTTAAAAATCGGTATCAAAACACTTTTTCTCCATTCCTCAGGCATCCTCTCACTTTCCAAGATTTCATTAAACAATCTGGTTACAAATTCCACTGCCATTTCACCTAAACACTTCCATGCTTCCACAGGTATGTCATCTGGACCAACAGCCTTTCCATTCTTCATCCTCTTCATAGTTATCCTTACTTCCTCTTTGCTAATCCATTGCACTTCATGATTCACTATCCCTACATCATCCAACCTTCTCTCCCTCTCATTCTCTTCATTCATCAACCTCTCAAAGTACTCTTTCCATCTCCTCAACACACTCTCCTCGCTTGGGAGTACGTTTCCTTACTATCCTTTATCACCCTTACCTGCTGCACATCTTTCCTAGCTCAGTCCTTCTGTCTAGCCAATCAGCACAGGTCCTTTTCTCCTCCTTAATGTCCAACCTTTCATACAACTCTTCATATGCCTTATCCTTAGCCTTCACACTCTCTCTTTGCCATGCACCTCATCTCCTTATACTCCTGTGTACTTTCTTCATCTCTCTAACAGTGCGACTTCTTCTTTGTCAACCTCTTTCTCTGTATACCTTGTACTTCCTCATTCCACCACCATGTCTCCTTGTCCTCCTTCCTCTGTCCAGATGTCATAGCAAGCACCTTTCTCGCCATCTCCCTTACTAGCTCTGCTGTAGTTACCCAGCTATTTGGTAACTCTTCACTGCCACCCACTGCCTGTCTTAACTCATCCCTGAACTCCATCTCACAATTACCCTTTTTCAATTTCCACCATTTGATCCTTGGTGCTGCCCTCACACTCCTCCTCTTCTTGATTACCAACATCATCCTACAATCCACCATCCTATGCTGCCTAACTACACTTTCCCTGGTCACCACTTTACTGTCTCCAATCTCCTTCAAACTGGCCCTCCTACATAAGATATAATCCTGTGTGCATCTTCCTCCACTCTTGTATGTCACCCTGTGCTCCTCCCTCGTTAAAATATGTACTCACCACAGCCATGTCCATCCTTTTCATAAAATCCACTACCATCTGACCTTCTGCATTCCTTTAACACCATACCTACCCATCACTTCCTCATCCCCTCTGTTCCCTTCACCAGTATGCCCATTGAAATCTGCTCCAATCACCACTCTCTCATCCTTGGGTACAGTCATCACCACTTCATCTAATTAATTCCAAATGTTTTCTTTCTCATCCATTGCACACCCAGCTTGTGGAGCATATGCACTAACAACATTCATCATTACACCATCAATTTCCAGCTTCATAAACATCACTCTATCCAACACTCTTTTCACCTCCAAAACACTCTTAGCATACTGTTCCTTCAGAATAACTCCTATGCCATTTCCCCTGCCATCCACACCATGGTAAAACAATTTGAACCCACCTCCGATACACCTAGCCTTACTCCCCTTCCATCTGGTCTCTTGAGCACACAATATACCAACCTTCCTTCTGTCCATCCTATCAGCTAGCTCTCTCCCTATACCAGTCATACTGCCAACATTCAAAGTTCCGACCCTCACTACCTCAGTCCTAGCCTTTCTCCTCTCTTCCTGCCTTCAGCCATG
This sequence comes from Protopterus annectens, assembly GCF_019279795.1. Classification (NCBI taxonomy): domain Eukaryota; kingdom Metazoa; phylum Chordata; order Ceratodontiformes; family Protopteridae; genus Protopterus; species Protopterus annectens. Next base: position 5,417 of record NW_025051039.1, on the reverse strand, counting down.
CCTTCCGCCTCTTCTCCTCCTTCGGCCAACAGTAGCCCAATTTCCGCCAGCACCCTGTTGGCTAGTGCTGTATGTGGCAGTAATTATGACCATGTTTTATCATTGTTCAGATACTGGGTAGGTTTTCCTGCTGGCTCAGTTGAAACAACGGTCCACTTCCCACAAAAACATGGCTCCAGTAAGACATTCTGGGGCGATATTGAAGTGTATTAACCCACCCGATGCGCAGTAGCAAGCCACGCCCAAACCCCACCTGTGAAAGAGATGTCAGTACACCGCCTACCTTTTGATTGAAAGCTGCCAAGTCAGTTTCCCTAGGCAGGAATGTCCAAAGGTAAAATACACATAATCACCAGAGAACAATTTGACTTAAAAACGAGATTAGAAAGAGAAATGCTCACGACTGCAGATGTGAAATCAAATCATTACTTTATTTACCGAAGTTAATCGGCACAAATGTCCAAAGCCTTCCTTTCATCTGTAGTATGGAGAAAAGACAAAATGATGCACTGCAACTTATTTAAAGTTTTTATTCCCATTAGAGCAGCATGCCACATACAACCCTACATAACCTAATTAGAAATAAATGAGCTAGGCTGAACAGGGAATGTATACTTACTCTCCCGGAAATATTTATTAACCAGCACAGCGGGTCAGCTTTTCTAACTCAGCTGCCTGACTACGGTACATTTACTGACTAAAAATTCTGTTGCAGTTACTAACCCCACAGTGAAACTACACAAAATACCCAGAAGGTCGTTTTCAGCTGTTCCCGCTAATGGAATATATAGGCATTATTTTCTATGCATATGTATTGCTTCATAAAGTACTTTGCAAGCTGTCAGATAATGTAAGCAGTTCTTGAATGGTGGTAGGTAGGCATGTCTGTACAAATGCACCCATTGGGAGTGATTAACTGTTCCCTTAGTTTATGAGACTAATAACCAAATATTTACTTTTTGTGAGGTTGTTCTTCCCTCTCCCCTGTCATCAGTACGAAAGCTAATAGTTCAGCAAAATAAAAACAGATTCCAAACCTCTCAACTGACCACTTTTTCGCAGAATATCCAGGTTTTTGCCTCATATTACTGGTCTGTTCCTCATAAAATCTATGACTTTCTGGCAAATAATTGAGAATTGAAGTCACAAAATGACACACATTTGAGTGTCTGACTTCATATCTGTCAGAAAATACATGCTAATTTAAAACTTGTTATTGTAGCAAATTCTAATTACATGACACGGAATTAGTGTGCATTCCGTGTCAATCATGGCAAATTACCGTTCTTAATCGCCGCCCTCCGGCATGTCAATCATGGCGGCCACGCCCATTCCTGTGCGGACTAATTGGTGGGTTAATACACTTCAATATCGCCCATTCTGGTACATGTTTAGATGCCTACTGATGGATACTACAGGTTAGTGTACTTTTTCATGTTTGAGATTATTTAAATTCTCTTTTGTTATTTATAAAATCCATATAAATAACACTATTAAAACAGTAAACAGAAAAATGGGCTCCTTATATAGAATCAAACCCTTCTTAACTCCAATAGCTAGAACCACAATTGCCTACTCTCATTTAATCGCAAGTCTTCTTTAAGCTTCACACATATATACTAACCTAAAAAAATAATCTTCTCAAACTAGATAACTCCTAAAATAACATTGCCAGATTTGCCACTGGTAATCCATTTAGAACTTACCACTGTCAGAATCTACAGCAGCTAGGCTGACTTGAACTACAAAACATTCTGATATTTTCCCAACTTACTATTGCGCACAAGATATTTTACCAACCAAACCACACTCCTATACTCTCTAACCTCATTATCCCCTATAAAAATCTTAATTCCCTACACTCTTCTAGCAAACTTCTAGCTAGCACAATCAAGTCCAACAACTGTTCCCCAACACTGCTGGAAAAAACTGGAACCTTCTACCAACTGGACTAACTTTACTACCTTCCCTTCAACTCTTTAAGCCTACTCTCATTTAATCTCAAGTCTTCTTTACGCTTCACACATATATACTAACCTAAAAAAATAATCTTCTCAAACTAGATAACTCCTAAAATAACACTGCCATATACTAACCTAAAAAAATAATCTTCTCAAACTAGATAATAATGCTGTCAGAATCTACAGCAGCTAGGCTGTAGATTCTAGCATTCCCTTTCATTAACAGGCACTCCAACCAACCCTCTTAACGTCAACCTATATAACTTTTCCCAGCTAATCAACACTGTAACATCGCCTGTCAAAAATCCTCTTGTGGCACCATTCTAGATTGGATTCTAGTGTCACATCCCCACTATTTTTCAGATAGTGGTACTTTTCCCGACCTCTAAGCAATCATATGCCCATTTTCGCTACTCACCCCACTCCCGTATCTCATACCGCGACCCACAACTACATTACTACCCACAAACTACAAAAACTTTAACTCATCAACCTTCTTAAATCTCCCTAAAAGCAATTAACTGGAAATCTAAGGACACTACCCTTAGAAGATGCAGTTGCTCACTCACTTCTACATTTTAGAAATACTAGACTCCCAAGCCCTCTTTTGAGGGGATAAAAAGTAATAAAACAAATTCTGCCTCTACAAATTCAAAACCACACTATCAACCATGCACCTTAGAGACAAAGCCTGGGGACTCTATCTGAGAAACAAGACTCCAGAACAATTACATTGCATACAAAAACCTCTTTTCAAATAAAGTAAAAGCTTATTATCTCTGATGCTAGACAACAATACTTTACACTCCAAAACAATAATAAAACTAATCCTCAAAGATTCTTGGAAGGGAATCTCTACCTCCTAACCCTAGCAAACCACACACCCCAAATCCCCAGACCTAAATACCCCAGACTCCTAGATTTTAGCTACTCAGTTCAACTCTTTTCATTGATCTATTAGCAAACTTACTTCCTCTTTCCCAGCTCCACCTCACTATCTACACCCACCCTCTCCTGCAAACACCCACCCTCATTACTACTCTCTTCCACATTCCTATCTACTCACTGTCTACTTCCACCTCATCCACGACTCTAACCTCCTCATCACCCGTATCATCCTTAAATTCTCTCTCTCCCCACTCTTCTCTATTCTCATTAAAACCTATACCCACTTCCACCATAAAGAAACTCCTTCAGAAACTGAAGCCTTGTACTAACGCACCTGATAACATTGTCTGTTACTTCCTAAGTATAGCAGCAATTGCCTATCCCATAAGCATTCTAATCAACTGCTCTATCCATGAATGCACAGTGCCCTAACTCTGGAAGCAAGCCTTTATCATTCCTATGCATAAAGGAGGCAACAACTGTAACGTCAACAACTTCCGACCTATTGCTATCCTGTCCCCCATTTCCAAACTTCTGAAAAAGTGTGTCCAACTTCAACTCTTACCACATCTCTTAGATAATAACCTTCTAACCCCTACACAACATGGTTTCAGGCCAAATCATAGCACTATGACAGCCCTCCTGTCCTATCTTGAGACTGTTAATAGAGCACGTGACTCTGGCCAAATTGTCTCTACCTTACTACTTGACCTCTCCAAGGCCTTCGACACTATCTCACACAATCTGCTCTTAACTAAACTTTCAAAACTTAACCTTTCTCCCTCCTCCGTAAATTGGTTCTCCAGCTATTTATCAAATAGATACCAAGCTGTAATATGGAAAAAGGCCACTTCCTCTTTCCTTAGTACCCCCACTGGAGTTCCCCAAGGATCCATTCTTGGTCCCCTTCTTTTTAATATATTTATAAATGATTTCCACAAATCCATTCCATTCGCAAACATCATCCAATATGCAGATGATTCTACCATTATCTGCTCTGCCACATCTTCCTCTATGCTCCAAAAGCTTACTCAAGAAGCTTTTTCAATTACTGAACATTGGATGAAAATAAATCACCTAGCACTCAATGCCTCCAAAACAAAACTAATGTCAATATAAACACATTCTCGATTACTAGCCAAAATAACTCACCCTTGGAACTGGTGTCTGAAACCAAGTTACTTGGTGTTCAAACTGACAACCAGCTTAATTTCAATTCCCATCTACAACTAAATATTAAAAAAAAACATCAAAAACTAGGCATGCTCTACCATCAGAATCAGTACCTTACAAGCTCCTCCAAAATCACTCTCGCTTCCTCCTTTCTTATACCCTCCCTTCTCTACGGGGCACCATTGTTGACTAATTTTCAGACCTCTCTAAAAAAACAGCTTTCCTCTTGCTATAACAAAATCGCTAAATTCGCTAACAGCCACAGGTCCTCCACCCACCACTGTTCCTCTCTCCAAAAACTAAATTGGCTTGAACTACCTAACCATCTCATCTATACACAGCTAACCTTAGCCCACAAGCTCATTCTCAACCCTTCTCTTTGTCCCTCCCTGTCTTCTGCCTTTAAAATGCACCTACCCAATAGAGTCTTAAGGTCTAACAATCAAAACCTACTAGAAGTTCATAAACCATCTCATCCCCCAGGCAAAAACTTACTATCCTTTAACCTAGCCCGTCTCTGGAACTCACTCCCACCATCCATTCGCACCACCTCCAACCATTACATGTTCAAAAAATCTCTTCATATACATCTAAAGTCCCAATGGGAATGTTCTTGCTCCCACCCCTCATAAATATATGATATTTTATCCTCCTTTCATGCTCATGTTACTTAACTGTACCTTACAAAGCTTATGTTCCTTACAAAATAACTACTCTGTATGTGTAAAACAATGTCACTTTCTCAGCATATTCACTTCACATTATCTCTCACTAGATTGTATTGTGTGAATGCTTCCTGAATTCTGAGCTCAAATGTTGTATCTTTTACTTTTGTATAATTATTATTAGCAATCTTTTGTTTGTACCTAGTTTGTCTTTTTGGAGCTTTTCTCCCCAGGACTCCATTGAAAAAGGGTTCTTTTTGGCCCAATGGACTATCCTGGTAAACCAACTGCAAATAAATAAATAAATAAAAATTAAGCAAAAGCTCAAAAGATACCTCATAACACATTGGTTATGCCCCTGACTAATCTGCTTTTACTACTTTTATCCCTATATTGCCTCTTCTTACCAAAATAATACTGTTTACCCCTCTGGAAGCAGTAACTGTCACTAGTAAAATTAAAATTACTTACGGTATCAATTCAATATTTTAATGTACTGTAAATTACTTCATGTATCATACTGTAAAATGACTTGTCAATGTTTCTTAGTGTAATGTTCTTCATTTTAAGATTACTTCTTTGTATTTTGACATCCTTTCTTTTATTGTGTTAATAAATTGTTTTTAAATGTTTTTGTGCTACTCTTGAAGCTTTTCTCCCCGGGCCTCCACTAAAAATGGAAATATATCCAGTTACACTAGCCCGGTAAGTAAATGTAACATAAATTAAA
>NW_025051038.1:0-13303 GCF_019279795.1 Protopterus annectens | reverse complement strand
AATAAGCATATTTTGCAATCATCTTTTATCTCATTTATCCTGCTGTTTCATTAGTCTACTACTACTATTGCTTTCAAACCTTAATACTTCAGAGGTGCATTCGTTCCAAATTTACATTAGAATTACTATCTATTCAATTTAGCAAGTATTAAACAACATTACTTATGAAAGCTGTTAATTATATGATGACATCTATGCATGACATCTCGACAAAACAAGTTTTTACTTGTTTATATATCAACATATAACATAAAAGTAACTGTATGTTCATCCTGTCCGCGTTTCCATATTTTCCCCATCCCATTCTCTTTTTAACTGTCTATAATTTGTGGATGACTCTTTATGCTGTTATGATGTTTGGTGTTTCAAGTATATTGAATGTAATTTGCAATCATTATTTTATCTCATTTATTTCATTATTGCTCTATCAGTGTAATAGTACTATTGCTTTTAAGCTTTAGTATTTCAGAAATGCATTCATTCCAAGCTTACACTGTTATTAATATCCCTTCTGTTTAACAAGTACATAAACATACAGTGCTATCTAATATGATAGTTTGGCAATAAGCATATTTACTTGTTTGCATGTCAAAACATCAGAGTAGTATGTTCACTCACTTCACTTTTATTATATTATCTCACTCACATTACCCTTTGGTTAGCTGTCTACAACTTGTAAAAATTCTTTATGCCAGCACTTTCCGATCTCTCTTAAGTAGATACATTTGGGTTAGTTTGAATAATTAACACAATTATTTAATTATTGTATCAATATTATAATTAGGAATTTGTTAGTTTCTATTGTGCACATTTAGTTCCTTATTTGTAAATTATTTATTTTTCCAAAATTGTTTATCTATAGATTCCATTACCACAGAGCATGCTTATCACAATATCAGTGAAATTTGAATTCAAACCAGCCAAAATAAAACATTCTGAAGCCATCTGTGATGATTGTACTTTGCAAATTAACTAGACTGTAACTATAACAGTTCACTACATGTATATAACAAGATCTTGTTTCTGAGATAAGAAGCATGTAATATTTTATTATTTTACTGCAAGGAGCAAACTTATAGTCCAAAGAATGCTTTGAAAGCATTCAAAACCTTCAGTCAGTAATAACTTCCTTGTTATGTTTTTTTTCCCCTCTGTCACCACTTTTCCTATGTGCGACCGGACTCAGATGACATTACATCATCATTAAATGCTTCTGTAGTGAGCGCCAGGCTCAAAAACAAGGATTTAATCCATAGCTCGTGACTAGCTTCTCATGAAGCTTGACAAACAAAATATTGCATTCGCGAGGTGAACATAATGCTTTTCAGGTATTTTCAAGCTTTTCTTAACTGTCGTATGCTCAAGAAGCATTAAAGACATGTAAAAAACAAAAAAACAAGTTAAGCAGGGTAACACAATGCTATTTACACTATAACATTAAAATTACACTTTGCAAGTGACTACAAAGTGCCAGCATTGCTCAAACATGTCTACACAGGATATTTATAATAAAAATATGTTACGCTTGTTGATTAAACAAGCCAAGGGCAACAAAAGTCACTAATAATATAGACGTGGTCATATAGACCAATAGACCTGGTCATTACCAACATGGGAAATCAATGCTCCATACCTATGGTCACCTCGTTAGTCAGGTCTGACCATAAGCTAATCACCCTTAACATCCACGTCCCACCTCCACCCCCCCAGTAAAGAAACCACCATAAAAAACTTCTCCAAAGCCAACTTCATGCTACTCAAGTGAGAAGTGACAAACTTCATGACACCCATGCAAACGGGAACTGAAAGTTCAACTGCTGAATCCTACACTAAGGCACTGTGCAAGCACATCCACTCATGCATGAATCGTGCCATCCCAAATAGAACCAAAATGCTCTCATCCAAAAAAAGGAAGCCAATCTGGTGGTCCCTGCCATAAACAAACTTTACAACAAAGGAAGAAACTTTTGCAGAAAGAGGAAAATCCCAGGATGCAAAACTCCTTACTAGCCTCAGTAAGAAACTGAGATGCCTCATAAAATCCTCCAAAGCTAGTTCTGAAAATAAAATTGCCAAAGATTCCAAAGACAACCACAAAGCATTCTATAACTATGTCAAGAATCTAAATGGCAATGCTCAGATCTGCTCTGAGCTAAAACAGAATGGCATTAAATATACTGATCTGAAGGATATTGCCAATATCCTGGCAGATCGATTCAGTGCCAACTTCACCTCTCTCACCCCTAAATGGCCCATCTCAATACTGGAAGATTGCCAAATTCCAGTAATAACGGCCACACAGGTACAAAATGCACTCTCTAAAGCCAAGAATACAGCATCCATGGGACCAGATGACATCCCGGGCTGTGTACTACATGAACTACAATATGAACTGGCACCTCACCTAAGTGTCATGTTTAATCATAGCCTCACCTCAGGTTTTTGTGCCCACTGAGTGGTGCAGAGCTACAGTTATCCCAATCCACAAGGGGGGATCCACCTTGGATCCCAGAAACTACCGTCCCATCAGTCTGACAAGCCTTATCTGCAAGGCCATGGAGCATATTATCATGGAACTTATAAACAAAGACATTGGCAACCTTCAAACACTGGACACCACCCAGTTTGGGTTTGTGAAGGGCCGATCTTGTCTCCTGAACCTGATTGACTTCTTTGAATCAGTCTCCAGAGCCATGGACAAGGGTAAGGTGGTCCACACAGCCTATCTAGACCTTGCCAAGGCCTTTGACACAATCCCCCACTTAGAAATCATAGATAAACTTACTAAGTTGGGCATTAATCCCTATGTCACCCAATAGGTTGCTAAATGGCTTACTGATAGAACCCACACTGTAAAAGTAGCCGACTCCAAATCCAGCTCCAGACAAGTAACAAGTGGAGTACCTCAGGGTTTAGTCCTGGGGCCGCTCTTGTTTGGCATCTACTTCTCTGAAGTACAGGTCAACACTAAGGGACTCTGGCTAACAAAGTTTGCAGATGACTGCAAACTGGGAGCTATTATTGAATCCCCAAATGATGTGGATACTCTACAAAAGGGCCTTACAGAAACAGATGCTTGGTGCCAGAGCCATGGGCTCAAGCTCAATGCCAAGAAATGTATTGTTATCTGTCAAATAAATTGCTAGAATCAAACTGTAAAAATCATTAGGCTTTTCAAAATGACAGTCAATAACACAGGATGCTCAGGTTCAAACAATATTGCTTTACTAATGTACATTAGGAGGCAAAAAACTATACAGAAACAGTATAGAATTTTGACTAATTACATTCAGGAAATACTCTCAATTATATACTATTTGCAATCAGCTTTTGCCCACCTTACTGACGTGGTCAGTCACAGGGCATTTACATCACTATAGTCCATAATACTTCATTCATAAGAAGATGCTTAGGTAATGTTTTAGAAACTTTCCCATGAGAATAACACAGCCTTCAAGGCACCTGGTCCATCATAACTCTTCCTGTAGATGTTACTTTTCAAGGATCTTAGATTAGTTCGAACACAATGGTCAAGTCTTTTCTTAATACGTCCCTTTGTCTCTCTGGCTGCCAGCTCGCACTATCTCAGATAGTGTTCACAAGGCCATCCTTCTCGGTGGAAGGAAGAAAGATACACATGCATACATATTTATTTCTCTCTGACCCAGCAGATTATAGTTACTGAAAGACATAAGCTTGCTGAGCTGGCTACTGCCAGGGTCAGGGGTTAACCATACTGCAGCTGAATTTCAAGCAATTACATGCAAGATCATTTCTACTGCCATTCTAGTAAAATAGAATTAAATGCATTACATATTATACTGTTTCTAAACTTTGCACTACATATATGTTCAAGTACATATTCTTCTAACAGTTTATATATGTTTAAGTACATATTTTTCTAGCATTCTGCATATGTTTAAGTACATATTTTTCTAACACTCTGTATATGTTTAAGTACATATTTTTCTAACATTCTCCCTCCTTTTAATGCTTTTCATTCTATTCAGAAACATAAACAACATTATTTCATTCCCTAGTCTGTTCCTCTCTGGAACTTTCAACTAGGCAAGTCATTTGTTTTATATTTCAGAAAGAATTTCATTTGGTAATAACAGATTTAACTCCAAGTCTTGATACATGGTTTCAGTTACGGATACGTCAACAAAATCTCAAACTAATCTTTTCACACAAGGTATCCCAAGAACAAACACATGCTCCCAATATGAGCAAAACTACACAAATAACTATCAAAATATTCATTAGGATTGAACCCCACCCCAAAAGATTCTGGAAAAGTTAGTCAGTGGGTTTGGGCCTGGTTCCATTGCTGATACTTGCAGAATTACCTCTAGGTGATCATTGATTTACGTGCTCATTGTCTGGGATGTACGCACAGCATTCTTCTTTGATAAGCGCAAATTACCACCTCTCGCCACTAGGGTGAAGTCAAGAGCCATTCGGTTCTGTAACACAACAGTTCTCATTGCATTCAGTTCATCAGTTACAAGTTTGAGAGCAGAAAAGTCGCATTACTCATTACTAGAAGTTTCGACAATTTTCTCAGTTCCCAGATCGATTTGACTGCTCCGTAGGCTGGGAATATTCCAGCCCAGGATATAACACTGTCACTCAAGTCCATATGAGTTAATTTCTCTTTATCTTTTATGGATGAATGATCTTTCCAATCAGCTTCTATTTTACCCACTGGATTAGCAGGTTTCTTGACTGAGTTCCCGTTTTCTGAGCTATATCTCTCACATTCCGTGATCTTACCCAGAGGCAATTCTGCAGTATGTCTTATTGCTGGAACCAGATAACCCAAAACAACTGCCGGACCAATTCTCAGGTAACCTCTTATATGCTTTTCTCACACAAACAAAATAACAATTTTATACTTTAGTACTGATGCGGGTTAACTCTGGATGAAACATTTTCCTGTCTATAACAGACAATTGTTTATACAGTTCAGGATTTTCTGTACATCTTTCAGTGTTGTTTTCATTGAGCTCAAATACGAATCGTAAATCGTACTACAACTAATACTTTGATCTTTTGCTTTTATATAACATTTATAGGACACAGTTATGTTGCAATTACTCCAACCAACTTGGAGTGTATCATTTGTGAAACAAACAATTCCCTTTTGTGTAACAGGTAAATACAATGCCACTTTGTCCTGTGATCTTACAGAACCTGTATCAAAAAGTAAATTCTCCCAAGTCTCATTTATCCCCAAAGGGACAGCGGACATCAAAAGTCCTCCATATGCTGTAGGTATGGCTGTACAAACCCAACAATTTGAAATGTTCATAGTCTCTACATACACGTTTCATAGCTAGGTGCGTGTTAAAGTTTGGATGCCAATCTGTGGCCAGTCCATCACGTTTCATCACTTTTATTTGTGCAGTTATTTGCAGGAAAACCCCAACAAAAGAAAAGTCACTACCAACATGGTTAATAAGTGTATGATCAGCAGGACAGTAACCCAATGTCTTTGGGGTTGTTTTGCATTTTTATACACTCTGCCCTGGTCATCCTGCTTCTGTGGTTTATCAGCTACAAAATGTTTATCTAACTTAAATTCCTTGAGCGGTTTACAATCGTCAGATGAACCCAGGATGATCTCTCAGCAACTTTACTGCAGTAGGCGTTGCCAACAGTACCTGGTACGGACCTTCCCACTTTGGACTTGTCCAATTTTTCCGTTTATAACCTTCAGCCAAATCCAGGACCCGGGGTCAGCACGGCTTCGGTTTTGTTTCTTCTTTATCTGAAAAGAGTTCAACTGCAAAACAGTCTTATTTGTTAACAATCTTTTCATATAACTGGCTAATGAGCTATCGGCTTCCAGCTCTGCAGGCATGAGGGCTTTCCACTGTGGCACATAATATGCTCTTCCGAATACTACTTCAAAGGGGTCAAACCCTTTGCATTTGGAACTGTTCTCATGCTCAGCAGTGCTAAAGGTAGACAGCAAATCCAATTTTTCTGAGTCTCACTCATCAATTTCCTTAACTTATTTTTCAAAATCCCATTGTACCTCTCCACCAGTCCTGCTGACTGGGGGTGATAGCACAATGGTTCTTCAAAGAAATTCGAAGAACCTCCCAAGTTGTTGGATTGTCTGGTTGACAAAATGTGTTCCATTATCACTATAAATTCTCTCGGTATGCCAAATCTAGGAATGATTTCCTTTACTAAGGCCTTTGCCACTGTTGCAGCATCCAGTTCCTGGTTGGAAAAGCTTCTACCCATTTTGAAAACATATCTATGATCACCAAACAGTATTTCTTTCCTTCACATTTATTCAGTTCTATAAAATCCATACAAATAGTATGGAACGGATATGGTGGTGTAGGGAAACTCCTCGTTCGGTTTGAATGCTCCCGCGCATGATGTTTACTACAAATATGGCATGCTGCACAAAATTTTTGTGTGTAGTTTGTGAATCCATACGTTTGGAATATTCTATTAACTAGCTGTACCATCCCCCCTGTTGAGACATGGCTCTGCCCATGGCTCAACAAAGCCGCATACCTAAACAAATTAGATGGTAATATCGGCTTTCTCTCTTTGGAGAGATACAATCCGTCTTCAAGGATTGCTCCTCGTTTTACCCATTTCTGTTTTCTGTTTTTGTAGCTAATGTTTGCATTGTCTTTAACATTTCTAAATCTAAAATCTCGGAGGGTTGTAACTCCTCATGCAGAAGTAAAGTTTCTGAGTCTGAGGCTGCCTGCTTCGCAGCTGCATCAGCTCGTGCATTGCCTTTTGAAATCTTATCCTGTTGTTTTGTATGAGCTGCACATTTACAAATAGCTACTCTAGTAGGTAACTGAATAGAGTCTAATAAATTCAAGATTAGTTGCGCATGATTGATCGGTTTACCAGTGGATGTTATCATTCCCCTATTTTTCCACTGCTGCTTAAAACATGTACTGTGGAGAAGGCATATTGACTATCAGTATATATGTTCACACATCTGTCCTTTGCTAGAGTGCAAGCTCGTGTCAAAGCTATCAATTCTGCTGCTTGAGCAGACAAGTTTGGTTGCAGGGGTTGGGCTTCTACAATCTCAACATCAGTAACCACTGCATAACCTACTAGATTTTTCCCTGTAGGACCCTTCCTACAAGATCCGTCCACATAAATGTTACCTCTGCATCAGCTAAAGGTATATCAGTAAGATCCTGTCGGGGTAAAGTTATTTGCTCCATTTCCCGTAGGCAACTGTGTGGTGTTCCATCCACAGGAGTCGGAGGCAACGTTGATGGATTTAATGTGTTACAACGTTCAATCACCATGTGTGGTTGACTCAGCAGTATGGTCATACAAGAAAGATGTCTAGCCGGAGACAAAAATGCAATTTTCTCTTGCAGTAAAATTATCGCAACTGCATGAGGCACCCTCAAGGTAAGAGGGTGAAATAATACCATTGAGGCCGAAGCCTGTACTGCCATGGCAGCTGCAACAACTGCCTGTACACAATGTGGCAACAATCGTGCCACCGGGTCCAACTGTGATGAATAGTAAGCTATGGGGCTTGCTTCCCATGCTGTTGCGTCAGAACTGACGTCATGTACCCCTGCTTACAATCTACAGTCTGAAAAATCTCTTATGATAATTCGAAGCCCCAACACTGATGATGAAGCTATCAATTGTTTTAGCCTGCAGAAGGCTGCTTCTGCCACTGGAGTCCAATGTAGTATATCTTATGCTGCCATAGGTGTTTTAAATATTAAATCAACCAATGGAGCCGACTCCTCAGCATAGTTTGGTATCCAACCGACAAAAATTATCGTCCCAGGAAGGACATCATTTCCTTCTTGGTAGTAGGCTTGGGTGTTTGTAAGATTGCTATCTTTCTGTCTTCATCTAATGTTCTACCCCCCTTGGATATCATATATCCCAGGTACTTGACCTGTGTTTTCCAAAGTTGCAATTTATGCTTGTTTACTTTATGTCCCTGTTCTGCTAAAACCTCAATAATGCTATTGTATCTTCTCTACACTGCTGCTGGGTAGGGGCCGCAAGCAGGATGTCATCCACATAAAGTAGAACTTGACTGCCCCTGGGGAGTAAATCCCAGGTTGCTAGCCATCTCTTGCGAATATTGTTGGACTTTCACAGTATCCCTGTGGTAGTCGAGTATAAGTATATCTGTTACCCTGAAATGTAAAAGCAAACCAATACTGACTATCTGGATGTATAGGTATTGAAAAGAAAGCATTGCTTATATCTACCACGGTAAAATACTTCTGTTCTGGTTTCAAATCATTCAATAAAGTTAATGCGGGTCTGGCACCGTAGGTGCCCTAGGTATTACTGCATCATTTACAGCTTGTAAATCCTGTACCATCCGCCATTCCGTTTGCTTTCCTAACAGGAAATAGAGGGTATTACATGGTGAATCCAAAGATTCTACCAGTACTCCTTTCTTAAGTAATGCTGCTATTATAGGCTTAATTCCTGCTCTGCATCTTTTCTCAAAGGGTATTGTTTCTTTTGTGGTCTAAATGCTGACTTGATTGATAGTTACTGGACCTGCTGTCGAATAAGCCCTACATCTGATTTCCTGTTGACCAAAGAGTGCTTGGTATATCACACAAAGCTTTTTCGTCCTCTTCCAGTAGGAACATCAATCAGCTGCCCTCACTTTGTTGTAAGTGAACAGCTGGGCGTGCTTGCGTTAACCAATTCAGTTTTGCTTTTGTATTCCTTGTTCTAACAACTCTAAGTCGGTTTGCCTTTCCCATCTTGTCACTTTTCACCCAGATCTACCCATCTGGCATTTTTATGTTTGGTTAAGCTGACATGCGGTAGCCAGTTGGACTTATACAGTCCCGTGAATTCCTGGGGTAATGAACAACTCACCACACTATTACCTTCAGTATCCCAGTACAGGGTTCGTAATACTAACCTATTTGCAGGATTTCTGAACAATTTCTCCTCATATTCTTTATCAGGTCCTGGTGTACTACAATAGTACAGAGTACAATGTAATAAATGCTGTTGATCAATGTGAAGGGAGGGTACCTTACTGATGGCTACGTTCATCAGTTCTTGTTACTGCCCTGGACCAGTCATAACTAGGTCCTGGCTGTACCAATAGTAGGCTTCACCCTCCGATCGCATCACAAAAGTATCCATTTGTCTTTGTGCCTCCATACCCTTCATGGTAGGAACTACTGCTATGCCAAAAAGCTGCATAAGGTCTCTTCCCAGTAAATTCACTGGACATTTGGTAGAAAGTACTATCTTACTTCTCTGGGTCATACCTGAAATAGGGTCAGTTATTGCTATATCATGGGAAAGTGGTTCCCTGTATAGCTGTCCGTTTGCTGCTTTCACTAATATACAATCAGGTGATTCAGAGTGTTCCGGTAACTTTGAAGGATGTATCAAAGTCCGTGATGCCCCTGAATCACACAAAATTTCCACTTCCTCCCTTCCACCAGAAGTGTAACTTCGGTTTTGTCCGCCAAATAGAGCTCTAAGCTCAATAAGGCTAAATCTAAAACTTCACTTTCCTCATTATCTACTTGCACTTCCTCTATTCCTACTACTGTGTTTATATTTTCTCCCTGCTCATTACTCTCTCCTGATGACTGTCGAACGTTATGACTATCATATAATCAATCCTCATCACTCTTGTCCTTCCCTTCTACAGTTGTTTTTTTATTCGATCTGCAGTCCCTTGCTAAATGTCCTTTCTTCCCGCACTTGAAGCACTCACCCTTTCTTTTCCTCTCCTCAAAAACCTCTGAGTCTCTGTCAGAGCGTTTATTGCTCTGAATGTTTTTCTTCCCCTTTTACCTGACTGTACTCTAAGACTTCTGCTCCGTCTTCAGCTGTGAAGACCTCGTCTTCTTTTCTTCTTACTGTTAAAGTGTCTTTCAGCATGCCTAGCATACTCTAGTAAGGTTTGTAGCCTACTTGTTCGATGATCTATCATATGCTTTGTAATAAAGCTACTGATAGGAGCAATGCATCCTTTCAAAATGCATTTTTAACTGTTGTTCATATGAGCTATCATTTTTCTGATTTTCGGGAATAGGCATACCGCTATAGTTATTAAAACATTCTAATAATCTACCAAAATACCCATCCACAGATTCATTGTCCTGTTGTATACATTGATTAATACAGGTCCAATCTGCTCTAGGTTTCCATTTTCAGTAATTGGTCCGTAAGACCCTTCAACCTAGTGTCTAACTCTCGTCACTATGTAGGAGGGAGGCTTAAGTTACGTCACAGCGCATTCCAGTGCCACAAACCATGTGCCAGTCAGGGCCAATAATTTGTCTAATAACTTTCTCTACTTCTTCCCATTCAAGTGGTAACTCAATGCATACCTTGTAAATCTTGTATAAACTTTTCATGATTAATTTTCGGATGGGAATCCCTCTAATGGCCTTCGGATATCCTCCGGTGTCCATGGTCTATATACTAAAGGGTTGGATCCTGGCCTTCCTGTCCTGCTTGAGGTTTCGGTACTTCAATTAATGGACAGATTTCCTCACTCTCTTCTAGTGAGTCCCTCACTTGAGTGTCCCTAAGTGTTTTATGTGTCCGGGACCTAGTCTCAATAGGTTCTCTTACAAATGGTTGTTTAAATGCCCTGTTGCCTCAGGATATCGTGGGGGACCAGCCTGTCCTCCCGCTTCATACCCTGGGTAAAGTATCGGTGGTGGCGGAGGGGAGGGCCGTCGCTACTACTATATTATTATCTTCTTTATCTAAGAATAATGCTTTCGCATTTTAACTTCTGTTCCCTTGGTTTACTTCCTCAATCCACCTGTGTGCTTGAGGAATACCCAACTGTCGCTGTTTTTGCCTGACCCTCCGTCAGATTTTAACTGTTTCAAAGTTTCACTAACGAAATTTTGTCTAATTTACCATCAAATCCATATTTATTAACCCATTTTGCAAAATATCTCACATTATCTGCTCTCTGCAATTGCATGTATTTCGCATCATCCGTCAAAGCGGATCTCGCGATCTTTTAGTGCACTGATTTCCCATGTCTTAAAAGACTGTTCGTAACCCTTCTCTTGTACCACGTGGTATCTTATTTCCCCATATCCCAGTAGTGTCTAGAATGACTGTTTACTTTGCTTTGTTATTTCCTGATCTATGACTCAAGATACAATACTTCAACTCTCTCTCTCCCTGCTATCACAAACCTTAGCAATAGCACAGTGTAACCTGGTCCCTGATCTAAAACAAAGACAAAGAGGGAAACTCTCCTTACCTGAGCCTCCCGTTTATGACTGTTCGCTTTCTTCTTGGGATCCAGTTTTCCGCTTTTCAGCCACAGATCAGAAAGTGGACAGCCTCTTTGCACACAACAATTCAGTCTGAGGTCTTTTCACTCAAGAAGAACCATTTGTTTTGGCAGCTTCCTCTGCGCAGATTTGTTACCACTCATGCACTCTGACCTGCAGCTTACCAAGGGAATTCCGGTCCAAAGGACCAAAATGTCAAATAAATTGTTAGAATCAAACTGTAAAAATCATTAGGCTTTTCAAAATGACAGTCAATAACACAGGATGCTCAGGTTCAAACAATATTGCTTTACTAATGTACATTAGGAGGCAAAAAACTATACAGAAACAGTATAGAGCTTTGACTAATTACATTCAGGAAATACTCTCAATTATATACTATTTGCAATCAGCTTTTTCCCACCTTACTGATGTGGTCAGTCACAGGGCATTTACATCACTATAGTCCATAATACTTCATTCATAAGAAGATGCTTAGGTAATGTTTTTAGAAACTTTCCCATGAGAATAACACAGCCTTGAGCACCTGGTCCATCATAACGTCTTCCTGTAGATGTTACTTTTTCAAGGATCTTAGATTAGTTCGAACACAATGGTCAAGTCTTTTCTTAATACGTCCCTTTGTCTCTCTGGCTGCCAGCTGCGCACTATCTCGGATAGTGTTCACAAACCATCCTTCTCGTGGAAGGAAGAAAGATACATGCATACATATTTATTTCTCTCTGACCCAGCAGATTATAGTTACTGAAAGACATAAGCTTGCTGAGCTGGCTACTGCCAGGGTCAGGGGTTAACCATACTGCAGCTGAATTTCAAGCAATTACATGCAAGATCATTTCTACTGCCATTCTAGTAAAATAGAATTAAATGCATTACATATTATACTGTTTCTAAACTTTGCACTACATATATGTTCAAGTACATATTCTTCTAACAGTTTATATATGTTTAAGTACATATTTTTCTAGCATTCTGTATATGTTTAAGTACATATTTTTCTAACACTCTGTATATGTTTAAGTACATATTTTTCTAACATTATCCCCTTTGGGAAAAAACATGTATCCATGAATTACCATATAGGTGGCAGTACACTAAACACAGAAAGTGTGATAAGAGACTTAGGGACACAGGTGGACAGTGGTCTCACCTTCGATAACCACATCACCACAATAGTCAGGAAATCCTTGTATGTGGCTCACCTCATCACGAAGGGCTTTTCATCCAGAAAAAAGGAGGTCATTGTCCCACTGTACTCATCTCTCATTAGACGCATTATAGAATACAACGCCCCATTTGGTATGTACCTCTCAAGACATCTGCAACAACTGGAAAGGCCTCAGAAATACCTCACTAAAAGAATCACAGGCCTAAAGCAGATGCCCTACGCTGACCGCCTTAAAAAGCTCCAGCTATACTCTGTCGCATGCTCGTCTACTCAGAGGATCTCTGCTTAACATACAAGGCCATGTCAAACCCAGAGCTGTTGGACATGCTACACTTAAAGAAATCCCAATCCCTCAGAGCTACACGCTCCAGGGATCTAAACCTTATCATCACAATAAACAAAACATGCTGGAGGGATAGGTTCCTGACCCAGAGACTCCCCAGACACTGGAATAGATTGCCCACACATGTCAAGCAGAGTGCCTCTTTGGACCTCTTCAAGAGGAACCTTGACGATTGGAAGGGAGAAAGGAAATTCACCCCAGGATCACGTCAGTCGCCCTGCTAGACAGGGGTCCAGGAAAGTAAATAATGTGGGAAGAAATAGCCAGGGAATTGTTATGGCTAGGCTTGTATAGGCCCTAGGGCTGATAGCCTAGTACCAACCTATGAACCTATAAGCAGCGTAAAGCTGGCAGTAGCCCTTTCAACATCTAGGAACATCGCGATTCCATTTTAAATGGCAGGCAATGCAATAAAGACACACAAGCTGTTCCAAATACTAATCCAACCCCAAACGAGCAATACTCAACACATTATTAATTGAAATTAGATATAAGTCGCAA
>NW_025051037.1:0-12109 GCF_019279795.1 Protopterus annectens | reverse complement strand
TTTATTAAATTTTTTCATCTTACGTAACCGTAATTCAGCATCAAATTTTTTCAAATCTTGAGCCACTCTATTCAATTTACCTTCAAAAGAAGGCTCCTGTTCAAAGTTTTTTAACTTATCTGCCAAAATCTTGATTTCAGACAGCCCCTTATCTATAGCTCAATTATGGAATTTATATAGTTCGACCACAAAGGACATTGTGGCCTCATGTTGTATTTTCGCCCATTGTGTGGTTAGTTCATCATCTGCATCACTCACATGCGGAATGATCCTTATTCTTAATCCCCTAGGCGTAATATTTGCTGCCTGATAAGCCTTAAAAAGCTTACTATGCCATACATTTGCTCCTAAAGCCCTTAATGACCTATTCAGGTCCTCAATTAACTTTTGACTTGTAATATCAGGGTTACTGTTCCCCAAATATATATGTACCACAAAGGAATTTTCAAGTCGCAACTGTTCAAAGGTCTTTGATATTAATATCTTTTGCAACTGTAGCACTGATTGGGCCATTTACATGGCCACATGCAAATGTGGTGCATTTTATATTGGTCAAACTTCCAGATGTTTAAGGTTACGTATCTCAGAACATTATAGTAATATTAAACAGAAAAAGCTTACGTATGCATTGTATAAGCACCAGTTGTCACACCCATCAGCAATATTTCTATTCACAATTATTGATGTGATTCAGGGTGACCGCAGAAATAAAATTGGTTGGCATGAGATTTTAAATAGAAAAGAAAAAAAGTGGATCATTAAGCTGGGTGGGCTTTTCCCTCCAGGACTTAATGAATATTTATAAAGTTTCCACCAATGGGATTGTATGCTTACATATTTAATAGGCAGGAAATACTTTGAGTTTTGATACACTGATGAAGGCTGTGTAATTTACCAGCCGAAACCGGTATGTGTTTTTTTCTGCTGTGATGCTTTAACCTAATACAGTTTTTTGATCACTACTTGCTGGCTCCGATCTTGTTTTTTGTTGTAATGCTATCATTTGGGGCCGTGCATTACCCACGCGCAGGAAGAGTTGGTTTGTGAAATTTGTACGTGTTCACTTCCTGCTGGGGCTGGTGATCCTGTTGCTGCAGCATGGATTCGTTGCAGCATACAATGCCTTAACTGTTTAGCATCATTGTCGACCTGTGGTGGTTATTTTTTACAAGAATTGACCCTTTGGGTATTGGAATACTCTACAACCTTTTTTTTCCTTTTTTTCAAATGACAACTGGTGGATTTCCTTTTGTTATGGGAACGTGACTTCATACTTCATTGTGGATACGCCATCTTGTTTTGGTAGCTGGACTGGATGGGTTCGTATGTTTATGTGATTCAAACATCTTGCGATTTTTACTATTAATATCAACCGCATCTATGGGGAATACACAGTTGCAGTGAATAACGTTTGGCTCATGGGACTCATATTGACTATTTTTTTTTTTTGTGTAAGGGCCGGTTATACAACGTCGTATGTATTACGGATGCATGGGCTTACAAGCAGCTTTCTTGTTTATCGCACTTAGGTTCAACATATTTTGGTGACTATCGGACTTTCCAGAGACATTTTTTCAGCGAGAGGGTACTTTATATTACATCGCTCAAATTTGGATTCAACAACTCAAGGAACTTTGGGCTTTGGGATGGACAAAGATTCACGGTTACCAAACTTGTAGAATTATGTGGAACACGAATGCCTAATAGGGACATGGTCTTTTCTGTATATATATATATATATATATATATATATATATATATATATATATATATACTAAATAGTTGTGATTTCTTTATTGAATCATTTGGGGCATGTTTTCTAGTGTTTTTTTGAAACTTTTATTTGTATGGGCAGGATTATGTCATGTATATAACATATTAATCGCATCTATGGGCCATAGATACCTGTAGTGAGCGATTTTTTGTTCAGGGGACTCATACAAATTATCTTTGGGTTCCAGTATAAGGGCCGGTACGCAGTGTTGTGTGTACTCACGGATATATGGGCTTATAATCAGCTCTCTTGCCTATCGCATCTAAGGTTCATTATATTTTGCGACTATTCAGACATTTATGTGACATTTTTTCAGCAAAAAGGGCATCTTTATTACAACGTATACGTTTGGACTTTAACAACTTAAGGAACTTTGGGCTTTGTGTTGGATGTAGATTTACGGATACCAGATGTGTAGAATTCTGTGGTACATTAATGTTTTACAGGGATATGAACGTATCTTTATATATATATATATATATATATATATATATATACTAAAAAGTCGTGATATGTCTATTTAATCATCTAGGGTATGTTATTTGGTGTTTGTGAACAATATACGTATGGGCAGGATTATGTTATGTATATAATATATGTTTTGTTTTTGCAGGGGTCATAAGTCGATGTCCATATTTTGCATTACCTTAGGTGATGTCTTTTACCATTTATATGTATCTATAAACCTGCTGTTTGATTTTGTGGCCCTCACAAATTTGGTGACCCTGATTTAGGATACTCAAATATATCTAGAATTTGTATTGGAATATACCACAAGTGGTATAAGTTAGATATCTGGAATTACATTCCACTATACCAGTTTTGGTCAATACAGCTTGTTGGTTTTAGATCAAAACAACAGGGAAGGTAGGGGGACCATTTTGAATTATAGGGCCATTTGTTTTGTATTGTATAAGTACTGGCACTATCGACTCAATGGTCCTTACATTATTATATGACCAGTTTTATAATTAATAACTAGGTTTATTATTGGCCTGACTGTATATATGTAATATGTTTATTAAACATTGTTGAGCTCTGGTTTTGCAGGGACAAGTGGCACAATCTACAAATTTTGGACACCATCAGTAGAGTTGCCTATTCATTATACTTTGGACGGTTGGGCCCGTTAACCAGCAGTAATCCATGGGGTCTTATATTACCATCTTTTGCAATTGACTTGTATGTTTATACCTGTTCATTGTGGATATTAGATGCATTTTTATATTGGTTTTGGTGATAAGTAGGGTCTACACATATAGCTAATTTGATTATTTTAGATTATTTGATCAGATCCATATGTGTGGTTGCTGTCAACATTGTAGGGTGGTATTTTTTTGATTATCAGCAATCAGAGAGGGACCCTTAATTTTGGCCAAAACAATAATATATTAATATTATAATATTCACTTACTTCTAAGTACATATTGCAGATTTGGGATATTCATGTTGGATTAAGCCCTTTACAGGTTATATTAATGTAATGGTCGGTATAATGGTTTGGTACATGGACTTATAAGATAGTATATTTATATTTGTTTTGCAATAGGAAATATCCCTAACAGGATTAGTATTCATTGATCTTTCTTGGCATGGTATATGTTTGCCATTAGACAGTTGTGTGTTTTTTATATATTGTGCCTTTATCTAGGGCACACAACTGTGTTTGGTTCACAATTATACAAAAATTGACCAATTTAATGGTTAACATAGTATTATTTTACAATCTATGGAAGTGGATAAGAGGCTTTACTAAGATTTAGGGGTCCTCATTTTAGATTGGATTAGCACTGTAAGTCCTGATTTTCACTTGAGTTTCGGTTATTCAAAACTTCATCCACTCTAACTTTTGGTTTTTGAACTGCAGTTTTGGTTTTTACAGCCTATCTTTCTTTTGGCTTCTTATTATAAGGTGGTTGTCTTCATCTTCTGCATCAATACACATTTATCCATCAGTAGTTTTATTTTGGACGCAGCTGTTTTCTCTAAAATAATCCTTTAGAAATTTTATTTTTGGAAGCTGCTATTGTCCTTATCAATAACCTATCTTTGCTGTCGTGGTATCCTTGATTGACCATTATTGACAGCTATACAGTTTTTGTGATTATTATCCCTGCCATTATGGATTTGTCTAGTCTAATTTCTGGATTAGTGGCTGATCGAGAGGATTTAAGGGTTTTTGGCCTGAACCCAAACAAAGATGGGAATGGAGATCTGTTGGGGAACAGTAACCCTGATATTACAAGTCAAAAGTTAATTGAGGACCTGAATAGGTCATTAAGGGCTTTACGAGCAAATGTATGGCATAGTAAGCTTTTTAAGGCTTATCAGGCAGCAAATATTACCCCTAGGGGATTAAGAATAAGGATCATTCCGCATGTGAGTGATGCAGATGATGAACTAACCACACAATGGGCGAAAATACAACATGAGGCCACAATGTCCTTTGTGGTCGAACTATATAAATTCCATAATCGAGCTATAGATAAGGGGCTGTCTGAAATCAAGATTTTGGCAGATAAGTTAAAAAACTTTGAACAGGAGCCTTCTTTTGATGGTAAATTGAATAGAGTGGCTCAAGATTTGAAAAAATTTGATGCTGAATTACGGTTACGTAAGATGAAAAAATTTAATAGAGACCAAGAGGATTATTCCCGGGGTAACCCATTTTCCTTTCAATCTAAGCATGTGAGATTTAATAACCTCCCAATATCAGACAAAAAGAGGAAAAGACCCAGATCCATCTTGAGGAAAAGTAATTACAATGTTACCTCATCATGTGATGATACATCATCAGGTACTGACAATGAATCCCTGACAGCAACAGGATCACCATTGCCCAAAAGAAGCCCGGCAGCCCCTTTAGAGCACACGAGACGGGTGGGCGTAAACACAAAAAGAATACACAATGTACAGGGACTATTGGAGTTGGCATTGGGGACTTAAATCAAAACACTGTTAACAATATTCTAAATTTGTCTGATTATGTCTTGTCTGATTTACATGTGAAAATCTTGAATAAAGGCCTTAATTTTATTCCTGGCACCATCATTTCTGAAGACACATTTGCACAAGATTTGTCTAGTTTTTGTAGATTGATTAACTTGAAAATGTTTTTTGGAGATTCTGGTCTGGATTTTGAAAAAGGGAAATTTACATACCATCCATCTAATTTCTCCCCACCTATGAATGCTGTGGTTCACCAATTTCAAAATAGTGTTCTTAGGGATGTTCATTTTCATGGTTCAAGTTTGGCCTGGAAACACAATAATATAACTGCTAGGGAGAAACAAGCCATGCTGGAACTCCAGAAAAACAAACAAATTGTGATTACAGCAGCAGATAAAGGTGGGGCAGTAGTAGTACAGAATTGGGATGATTACAACAGTGAGGCCCACAGACAATTATCAGACACTAGATATTACATCCACATGCTTAATGACCCTGTACATAGATTCACCAAGTGTATTGATCTTTTCCTTAAAAATGCCTTGGATAGGGGTGTAATCTCCAAAGACACTTTATTTCAACTTACAATTAAGGATTGTAACTCTCAATACATTTACTTTCTTCCGAAAGTGCATAAAAATCTTACACACCCACCGGGGAGACCTATAGTGTCTGGAAGAAAATATCTAACTGAACCCCTGTCTTTGTTTTTGACAAAACATCTTAAACCTTTGTTGGGTTGTCTTCGGTCAAGATTAAATGACACCACAAGTTTTTTACAAATCATATCTGATGCTCAGTTGGAAGAAGATTGGTATTTATGTACGCTTGACGTATGTGCCTTATATACCAATATCCCACACCAAGCTGGCCTTCGGGCTTTGGCATATTGGTTGGAATATGCAGGTCTATATGGGTCTACATTCAATGAATTCTTGGTCGACATGGCTAGATATGTCCTTACTTGCAATGTTTTTTATTATAAAGACAATTGTTATTGGCAAATTATGGCACTATGGGGGCTTCTTTTGCCCCCATATACGCCGACCTCTTTATGGCTTATGTCGAAACCAAGTTAATCTATGATTCCACAAGAAATACTTTTCTTTTAGAAATGGATATTTGGAGACGATATCTTGATGATATCTGGCTAGTGTGGAGGGGTACGGAGTCTTGTCTGTTGGCTTTTGTAGAATATTTGAACAACAATGAATGGGGTCTAGGGTTTACGGAACAACATGATACCCATAGGATGATTTTTTTGGATGTGGTCATACGGAAACTCTCTGATGGCACACTTGAGAGTGAGACATATAGGAAGTTCCCTCAGTACAATTCATTGCTGCATGCTACAAGTTTTCATGCTCCACACATAGCCAATAACATCCCGAAATCCCAATTCATCAGAACCAAACGGATATGTTCACAACACTCAACATATCATAAAAATTCGGAGGACCTTATACATAGGTTCAAGCAAAGAGGTTATAAGGAAGGGGTTGTAGCAAATGCTATGAGTCAGGTGCAAGGCATGGAGCGTAGTCAGTTGCTTCAATATAAGGATAAGGCCAATACATCATCTAAACCACTTAGACTTACAACAACTTATGGGAGAAACACCATTGGTTTTGTCAATATTGTACAGCGTCATTGGAATATTTTGCAGAGTGATCCAGAAGTTGCTAGGATTATCCCTGACAAATGTATGTGTTCATACAGAAATGGTAAAAACTTGAAATCTTATTTCAACCATTACAAAACCAGGGATAGGAGGGGCAGGGATAAAATACAAACTACCATTTCTGGACAAAGTCTGTATGGTTGCTTCCCCTGTGGTCATTGTGTAAATTGCAAATATATATGTACCACAAAGGAATTTTCAAGTCGCAACTGTTCAAAAGTCTTTGATATTAATATCTTTTGCAACTGTAGCACTGATTGGGCCATTTACATGGCCACATGCAAATGTGGTGCATTTTATATTGGTCAAACTTCCAGATGTTTAAGGTTACGTATCTCAGAACATTATAGTAATATTAAACAGAAAAAGCTTACTTAATGCATTGTATAAGCACCAGTTGTCACACCCATCAGCAATATTTCTATTCACAATTATTGATGTGATTCAGGGTGACCGCAGAAATAAAATTGGTTGGCATGAGATTTTAAATAGAAAAGAAAAGTGGATCATTAAGCTGGGTGGGCTTTTCCCTCCAGGACTTAATGAATATTTATAAAGTTTCCACCAATGGGATTGTATGCTTACATATTTAATAGGCAGGAAATACTTTGAGTTTTGATACACTGATGAAGGCTGTGTAATTTACCAGCCGAAACCGGTATGTGTTTTTTTTCTGCTGTGATGCTTTAACCTAATACAGTTTTTTGATCACTACTTGCTGGCTCCGATCTTGTTTTTTGTTGTAATGCTATCATTTGGGGCCGTGCATTACCCACGCGCAGGAAGAGTTGGTTTGTGAAAAGTGAGATGAGCCTTTATGTTCTTTTTGGTCAGCAGTAGTTTTTGCCTTGGAACTCTGCCATGCATGCCATTTTTGCCCAGTCTCTTTCTTATGATGGAGTCATGAGCACTGACCTTAATTGAGGCAAGTGGGGCCTGCAATTTGTTTAGATGTTCTGTGTTATTTTGTGTCCTCTTGGATGAGCCGTTGCTGTGCTCTTGGGGTAATGTGTGTAGGCTGGCCACTCGTGGGAAGGTTCACTACTTTTCCATGATGATCATCGTGTTTTACTTTTGCAGTCATTACACTTGGGTTATCCTGCTGGCAGGCTACCCGCAGTCGGCCAGAATTCCAAAGTCTATGTCCGGCGTCGGTTGCTGTCGCCTCTTCCCTGAAGTCAGTGCGCCAGGGGTATAAAAGATGCAGCCGACGCCATTTTCTTCAGTCTTTCTTGCCGCACGGTGCCCGAAGCAAAAGCAGTTCGCAAGTGCTGGTCGGCTGACTCCTGAGATTTTCGAAATTGAATTTCAGAACCAAAGTCTTCAATAAAGCTAAGTACCCCGTTGGGGAAACTTTTTCTTGCTCCAGACCAATGTTAGTAAAAGTTAACAATTGTATTTCTTGTGGGAAGCAAATACCTCATAAGGATTATTACTCTTACTGTATTCCTTGCCTAGGCCCTGACCGCGACGTTGCTAGTTGTCGGTTTTCTGCTAGATTCAACCAGCGCACTATTAAGCGTCTGTTTGATTTTGATTTTCATTACTTTGGCCGAAGGTTTAACTACACAATGCCGTCGGAACAACCTATGACCGGAATTCAAAGACAAAGAAAAGGACAGGCATCCGAGGTCCAAAACAGCCGATGAAGCCTCTTCTAGGCCAGTCGCTGGTTCTCAGTGAGGCGCTTTCTCAGCCCCTGATACCCACTATCTCAGAGCCACAGGCCGCCTCCGACTCGCACCTGGAGACACCTAGGCCTCCAGAAACTCAAGGTATTGGGCCTGCGGAAACTATTCCCTCAGATGGGTCCAGAGCCGCTGAGCAGGCATCTGCTTCTGAGGGTGTTTTCAGACCTTCACAGCTTACTATTAAGTCCACTACAGCAGCCAAGGCAAAGTCAAAAACACCATTAAAGACAAGGAAACAAGTACAGCATTCTCCTGGACAGTCATCCATGCCAATGAAACAGATGCTTAAAATGGCCGAGAACTTCATTACTTTGATCAGGGGTTCCCATCCCCCCCTGATAAAAGGCCTAGGCAAGACACTGACTATGACTCCTCTGACCAGGTTTCTATTTCCTCTGATTCCTGTTCAGATCAGGGATATTCTCTCCCTCCCTATGAGGACTCTGATGCCGAAGAATCTATTCCCTCAGCCTCTCCGCCTGAGGATTACTCTTTTGGGGAAACCTTGCACACACCATGAGGGAACATTTCCATTGGGAGAGCCAGGATTGTTCAGAATCCAAGAAAAGGCTCGGAGACTTTCTTTTATTGCCTCAGCACAGGCCCCTGGCTATCCTCCTGTGCTTGATATTGTTGATGTTTTCTCTGAATCCAGTTTGTCTCCAGATTCTTTACCCCCTGCACCATTCAAGCCAGACAGGTACTACAGGGTCCCAGACTCTCATAAATTTCTTTATAAAAACCCTGCTGCTGACCCAGAAACAATTTCTCAGAGTCCCAAAGGGGTTAAGGCTTCCACTGCAAAAAAAACCCTGTCTCCTCGGATAGGGATTCTAGAGCTTCTGGATAGATGGGGGAAAAAAGTTTACACTTCTGCTACTTTAGCTGTAAGGGCTTTAAATTGCCAGTTTCACATGCTTAAATATCAACAATACCTAATGTCTTTGTTAAAACAGAAAATGCTTACAAACTCAGAATGTCCTGACGATAAGGAAATGCAGGATTTATTGCATGCAGCTGAACAAGTGGGAATGCATACTCTGCAATGTGGTTTTGATTCATTAGAGGCTTCTTGCAGAGCCACAGTTACAGATTCGAAGGCATGCTTGGTTAAAAGAACAAAGTTTACCTGATCATGTTAAAGTAAAATTATTGGATGCTCCACTACAGCATGATACTTTGTTTGGTGTTAAGGCAGAAGAGGTGTTAAAGAAAATGGAGGATAAAGCAAAATTAACGCAGACAGTAAAGGATTTCTTACAGGTTCAGCCACCTAGATTTAGCAGAAACTGGCCTTCTAAAAATTGGTCCTTTCCTGTGTCAGGCCACAAAGAGGCAGATCTCAGCCCCACGGCTCATACAGACCTAAACAATGGGGTGCTTCAGCCCCCAAAGGAGGAGAAGACAAATCAGAACCTTATAGGAAACCGTCCCAATGACTTCCCTCTACAAATGCCAAGCACTTACCTTTTGGAAGCACCCTTAGGGGGAAAGCTAGCACTTTTCTCACAAAATTGGCACATGATCACCCAGGACAAATGGGTTCTGAATATTGTTTCTCGGGGTTACAATTTCCACTTTCACACCCTTCCAAAATCAAAAGGTATGCCAGACCTGACACAAAACCAATGGGCAGAGGCACAAAAACAAATTTCTACTCTCATGGACATGAGAGCTATTCAAAGAGTACCACAGCAAGAACAGGGACAAGGATTTTACTCGAGACTTTTCCTGGTACCTGGAAAGGACAAAGCCTGGAGACCAATACTGAAACCTGTCAATTCTAAATACTTTCCTGGATGTTCCGAAATTCAAAATGTTGACATTGCAGCAACTTCTACCCATGCTGGGTAAGAAGGCTTGGCTAGTTACTTTGGACCTCAAGGAGGCATACCTGCATGTCCCAATCAGACAATCTTGCAGAAGATACCTCACATTCATAGCTGGCTCAATGCATTAACAATTCTCTGCACTGCCCTTTGGCTTATCTACTGCGCCCAGGGTCTTCACAAAATGCCTGGCACCAGTAATTGCATTTTGCAGACAAAAAGGAATTCAAATATATCCCTACTTGGACGACTGCCTGATTCAAGCAGAGAGCAAGGACATTCTACTAAAGCATCTGGTGTTTGTAAAAAGATTACTAATTTGCCTAGAGTACACAGTAAACGAAAAGAAATCAAAACTAGTGCCCTCTCAAGAGATAATATTCCTGGGTGCAAGCTTAAATACAACTGCCCAGATGGCTTATCTCATGCCAGACAAGCAAAGGCAACTGACTCATTACTTTCAAATGATGGCAACAAAACCCCAGCTCCCTGCAAGAAAATTTCTGCAGGCTCTGGACTTCATGGCATCCTGCATTCTACTAATTCCATATGCAAGACTTCATATGAGGAAACTACAATGGTATCTAAAAAGTGTTTGGACTCCACATTGCCACAGCCTTGGAACAATAACGACTCTTTCCCTGCCCGCAACAGGAGTTTTGATGGTGTGCACTGGCCTGTCACCACAACAAGGGACAGCCTTTCACTTTACCCACAGCTAGGCAGACAATAACAACAGATGCATCGGATTATGCCTGGGGGCACACATGGCAGGAAAATGTATTCAGGGCACGTGCCCAGAAGAACAAATGCCCCTTCACATCAATGAAAAAGAGATGCTAGCTGTACAGAATGCCCTGACAGCCTTCAAGGATCTACTACATCCAGGACAACTATTACTAAAAACCGACAATACCACAGTTATGTGGTACATAAACAAGCAAGGGGGCACACATTCCTACCCCCTCTGCAGGCAAACCATGACTTTGTGGAACACAGCACTGACCTATCAAGTACATCTGCAGGCACAATTCCTGCCAGGAAAGAAAAATACTGTGGCAGACAAACTAATCAGAAATCTCATGGATCCTCACGAATGGAAACTAAATCCACAGGTCTTCAGCATGATAGCAAGGAAATGGGGACGCCCAGACATAGATCTTTTTGCCTCCCCTCACAACTGCTAACTACAGAGATTCTGCACAAGAGCTCATCACTCACAAGCATGGAAAGTGGATGCTGTATCATTCAGCTGGAAAACCCTGACAGTTTATGCCTTTCCTCCACTTCCTCCACTGCCTCTCCTTCCCAGGGTGCTCCTAAAAGTCAGACAAGAGAAGCCAAGAATGATTCTGATTGCCCCAGACTGGCCACGCCAGCACTGGTACCCAATCCTAAAGAGCTTGTCTCAAGGCCCAGCCTGGGCTTTACCTCACTCATCTTCGGTCTCAACAAAACAATCAGATTCTGCATGGTCAACTCAGAACCTTAAATCTGGCTGCATGGCAGATAATATAGCCACTCAGACCACACCTCTCTCTAAAGCTGTTATGGATGTCATTTTAGAAGCCAGGAGGCCCAGCACTAGGAAATCTTATGCAGAAAAATGGAAGAGATTCTGTGCTTGGAACCAGGCACAAGGACTCGAACCACTTGTTCCAAATATACCTCAGATCTTACAATACCTAACTGAGATGCTGGACAAAGGCCTATCCTTCTCATCAATTACGATCCATGCCTCTGCCATTTCTGCTCATTACAATATGGAACCTCCTATTTTCTCTCATCCACTACTAAGACAGTACCTCAGAGGGACAAAAAACATAAGACCCCAAAGGAGAGCACCGATACCTACATGGGACCTCAATTCTGTTTTAGAAAAGCTCACACTGCCTCCTTTTGAGCCAGCCAATACAGCTGATATAAAATTCTTATCATGGAAAACTGCTCTGCTCCTAGCAATAACTTAAGCAAGAAGAGTCTCAGAGTTACAGGCATTAATGGCTGTGGAACCTTTCATAATTTTTCATCTGGACAGGGTTTCTCTAAGGACAAACCCAGCATTTATGCCAAAGGTAGTATCCAGTGTGACTCTTAACAAAACCATTCATTTGCCAACATTTTATGCAAATCCCCAGAATAAAGGGGAGAGACTTCTGCACGCTTTGGACATACAAAAGACCCC
>NW_025051036.1:0-12658 GCF_019279795.1 Protopterus annectens | reverse complement strand
CAGCTGGCATGTGCAGTTACAACTGATACAATATGGCAGGTGTAGGTACAGCTCATACTACATGGCATGCACAGATACAACTGATACTACATGGCATGTGCAGGAACAGCTCATACTAATTGGCATGTGCAGGTACAGCTCATACTTTATGGCACGTGCATGAATATCTCATACTACATGGCATGTGCAGGTACAGCTGATAATAGCTATCATGTGTATGTACAACTGATACTACATGGCATGTGCAGGTACAGTTCATACTTCATGGTATATGCATGTACAGCTCTAACTACATTTCACATGTAGGTAGGTACAGCTCATACTACATGGCATGAACAGGTACAGCTTATACTACATGGCATATGCATCGGCAACTCATACTACATGGCATGTGCAGGTATATCTAGAGCTACATGGCATGTACATGTACACCTCATACTACATGGCATGTGCAGGTAAAACTGACACCATATGGTAGGTGCAAGTATATCTCATACTACATGGCATGTGCAAGTACAGCTCTTACTACATGGCATGTGCAGATATAGCTCATACTACATGGCATGTGCAGGAACAGCTGATAATATATGGCATGTGCAGGTACAACTGATACTACATGGCATGTGCAGGAACAGCTGATACTAGATGGCATGTGCAGGTACAGCTCATACTACATAGCATGTTCAGTTACAAGTCATACTACATGGCACATGCAGGTATATCTCATACTACATGGCATGTGCAGATACAGCTCATACTAAATGGCACATACAGGTATATCTAGTGCTACATGGCATGTACAGGTACAGCTCATACTACATGGCATGTGCAGGTATATCTCATACTACATGGCATGTGCAGGTAAAACTGATACTACATGTCATGTGCAGGAACAGCTCAAACTACATGGCATGTGCAGGTACAGCTCATACTACATGGCATATGCAGGTACAGCTCTAACTTCATGTCATATATAGGTAGGTACAGCTCATACTATATGGTATGTGCAGGTACAACTCGTACTACATGGCACATACATGTATATCTCATACTACATGGCATGCGCTTGTACAGCTCATACTACATGGCATGCACAGGTATAAGTGATACTACATGGCATGCGCAGGTAAAACTGATAATACATGGCATGTGCAGGAACAGCTCATAATACATGGCATGTGCAGTTACAGCTCATACTACATGGCATGTGCAGGTACAGCTCTAACTACATGTCAAATGTAGGTAGGTACAGCTCATACTACACGGCATATACAGGTACAGCTTATACTACATTGCATATGCATCTGCAACTCATACTACATGGCACGTGCAGATATATCTCATACTACATGGCATGTCCAGGTAGAGCTCATACTACATGGCATGCACAGGTACAAGTGATACTACATGGCATGTGCAGGAGCAGCTCATACTACTTGGCATGTGCAGGTACAGCTTATACTATATGGCACATGCAGGAATATCTCATACTACATAGCATGTGCAGGCACAGCTAATACTACATGGCATGCACAGGTACAAGTGATACTACATGGCATGTGCAGGAGCAGCTCATACTACATGGCACGTGCAGATATATCTCATACTACATGGCATGTCCAGGTACAGCTCATACTACATGGCATGCACAGGTACAAGTGATACTACATGGCATGTGCAGGAGCAGCTCATACTACATGGCACGTGCAGGTATAGCTCATACTACTTGGCATGTCCACGTTCAATGCATACTTCATGGAACACACAGGTATATCTCATACAACATGGCATGTGCAGGTATAGCTCATACTACATGGCATGTGCAGGTACAATTCATACTACATGGCACATGCTGGTATATCTCATACTACATGGCATGTGCAGGTACAGCTCATACTACATGGCATGTACATGTAGAGCTCATACTACATGGCATGTGCAGGTACACCTGATACTAAATGGCACATACAGGTATATCTCATACTACCTGGCATGTGCAGATACAACTGATGCCATATGGCATGTACAGATACAGCTCATACTACATGGAATGTGCAGGTACAAATGATACAATATGGCAGGTGTAGGTACATCACATACTACATGGCATGTACAGGTAGAGCTCATACTACATAGCATGTGCAGGTACACCTCATACTACATGTCACATGTAGGTAGGTACAGCTCATACTACATGGCATGTGCAGGTACACCTGATACTAAATGGCACATACAGGTATATCTCGTACTACATGTCATGTACATGTACAGCTCATACTATGTGGCATGTGCAGGTACAACTGATACTACATGGCAGGTACATCACATACTACATGGCATGTACAGGTACAGCTCATACTACATGCGATGTTCAGGTACAACTGATACCACATGGTAGGTGCAAGTATATCTCATACTACATGGCACGTGCAAGTAAAGCTCATACTACATGGCATGTGCAGGTACAACTCATACTACATGTCACATGTAGGGAGGTACAGCGTATACTACATAGCATGAACAGGTACAGCTTATACAACATGGCCTATGCATCGGCAACTCATACTACAAGGCATGTGCAGGTATATCTAGTGCTACATGGCATGTACAGGTACAGCTCATTCAACATGGAATGGGCAGGTAAAACAGATACCACATGGCAGGTGCAAGTATATCTCATACTACTTGGCATGTGCAAGTACAGCTCTTACTATTTGGCATGTGCAGATATATCTCATACTACATGGCATGTGCAGGAACAGCTCATACTACATGGCATGTGCAGGTACAGCTCATACTACATAGCATGTGCAGGTACAAGTCATACTACATGGCACATGCAGGTATATCTCATACTACATGGCATGTGCAGGTACAGCTCATACTAAATGGCACATACAGGTATATCTAGTGCTACATTGCATGTACAGGTACAGCTCATACTACAGGGCATGTGCAGGTATATCTCATACTACATGGCATGTGCAGGTAAAACTGATACTACATGTCATGTGCAGGAACAGCTCAAACTACATGGCATGTGCAGGTACAGCTCATACTACATGGCATATGCAGGTACAGCTCTAACTTCATGTCATATGTAGTCAGGTACAGCTCATACTATATGGTATGTGCAGGTACAACTCTTTCTACATGGGACAGACAGGTATATCTCATACTACATGGCATCGGCTTGTACAGCTCATACTACATGGCATGAGCAGGTATAAATGATACTACATGGCATGTGCAGGTACAACTGATAATACATGGCATGTGCAGGTACAGCTCTAACTACATGTCACATGTAGGTAGGTACAGCTCATACTACATGGCATATACAGGTACAGCTTATACTACATTGCATATGCATCTGCAACTCATACTACGTGGCACATGCAGGTATATCTCATACTACATGGCATGTCCAGGTACAGCTCATACTACATGGCATGCACAGGTACAAGTTAATACTACATGGCATGTGCAGGAGCAGCTCATACTACTTGGCATGTATAGGTACAGTGTACACTATATGGCACGTGCAGGAATATCTCATGCTACATAGCATGTGCAGGTACAGCTGATACTACATATCATGTGTAGGTACAACTGATACTACATGGCATGTGCAGGTACAGTTCATACTTCATGGTATATGCATGTACAGCTCTAACTACATGTCACATGTTGGTAGGTACAGTTCATACTACATGCCATGTACAGGTACATCTTATACTGCATGGCATATGCATTGGCAGCTCATACTACATGGCATGTGCAGGTATATCTAGTGCTACATGGCATGTACAGGTACAGCTCATACTACATGGCATGTGCAGGTAAAACTGATACCACATGGTAGGTGCAAGTATATCCCATACTACATGGCACATGTAAGTACAGCTCTTACTACATGGCATGTGCAGATATATCTCATACTACATGGCATGTGCAGGAACAGTTGATAATACATGGCATGTGCAGGTACAACTGATACTACATGGCATGTGCAGGAACAGCTCATACTACATGGCATGTGCAGGTACAGCTCATACTACATAGAATGTGCAGGTACAAGTCATACAACATGGCACATGCAGGTATATCTCATACTACATGGCCTGTGCAGGTACAGCTGATACTACATGGCATGTGCAGGCACAACTTGTAATAAATAGCACATGCAGGTCTATCTGATACTACATGACATGAGCAGGTACAGCTCATACTACATGGCATGTGCAGATCTTGCTCATAGTACATTGCATATGCAAGTACAGCTCATACTACATGGCATATGCAGGTACAGTTTGTACTAAATTGCTTGTGGAGATACAGCTCTTACTACATGATGGGTGCAACTATAATTCATTCTACATGGCACATGCAGCTATATTGCATACTACATGGCACGTGCAGGTATAGCTCGTACTACTTGGCATGTCCAGGTTCAACGCATACTTCATGGAACATACAGATATATCTCATACTACATGGCATGTGCAGGTATAGCTCATACTATATGGCATGTGTAGGTACAGCTAATACTACATGGCATGTGCAGGTACAACTGATGCCATATGGCATGTACAGATACAGATCATACTACATGCCATGTGCAGGTACAACTGATACAATATGGCAGGTGTAGGTACATCACATACTGCATGGCATGTGCAGGTACAGCTCATACTACATGGCATGCACAGGTACAACTGATACTACATGGCATGTGCAGGAACAGCTCATACTAATTGGCATGTGCAGGTACAGCTCATACTTTATGGCACGTGCTTGAATATCTCATACTACATGGCATGTGCAGGTACAGCTGATAATACCTATCATGTGTAGGTACAACTGATACTACATGGCATGTGCAGGTACAGTTCATACTTCATGGTATATGCATGTACAGCTCTAACTACATGTCACATGTAGGTAGGTGCAGCTCATACTACATGGCATGAACAGGTACAGCTTATACTACATGGCATATGCATCGGCAACTCATACTACATGGCATGTGCAGGTATATCTAGTGCTACATGGCATGTACAGGTACAGCTCATACTACACGGCATGTGCAGGTAAAACTGACACCACATGGTAGGTGCAAGTATATCTCATACTACACAGCATGTGCAAGTACAGCTCTTACTACATGGCATGTGCAGATATAGCTCATACTACATGGCATGTGCAGGAACAGCTGATAATATATGGCATGTGCAGGTACAACTGATACTACATGGCATGTGCAGGAACAGCTGATACTACATGGCATGTGCAGGTACAGCTCATACTACATAGCATGTGCAGGTACAAGTCATACTACATGGCACATGCAGGTATATCTCATACTACATGGCATGTGCAGATACAGCTCATACTAAATGGCACATACAGGTATATCTAGTGCTACATGGCATGTACAGGTACAGCTCATACTACATGGCATGTGCAGGTATATTTCATACTACATTGCACTACATTGCATGCGCAGGTAAAACTGATACTACATGTCATGTGCAGGAACAGCTCAAACTACATGGCATGTGCAGGTACAGCTCATACTACATGGCATATGCAGGTACAGCTCTAACTACATGTCAAATGTAGGTAGGTACAGCTCAAACTACACGGCATATACAGGTACAGCTTATACTACATTGCATATGCATCTGCAACTCATACTACATGGCATGTGCAGGTATATTTCATACTACATGGCATGTGCAGGTAAAACTGATACTACATGTCATGTGCAGGAACAGCTCAAACTACATGGCATGTGCAGGTACAGCTCATACTACATGGCATATGCAGGTACAGCTCTAACTTCATGTCATATGTAGTTAGGTACAGCTCATACTATATGTTATGTGCAGGTACAACTCGTACAACATGGCACATACAGGTATATCTCATACTACATGGCATGCGCTTGTACAGCTCATACTACATGGCATGCGCAGGTATAAATGATACTAAATGGCATGCGCAGGTACAACTGATAATACATGGCATATGCAGGAACAGCTCATACTACATGGCATGTGCAGTTACAGCTCATACTACATATAATGTGCAGGTACAGCTCTAACTACAGGTCACATGTAGGTAGGTACAGCTCATACTACACGGCATATACAGGTACAGCTTATACTACATTGCATATGCATCTGCAACTCATACTATGTGGCACATGCAGGTATATCTCATACTACATGGCATGTCCAGGTACAGCTCATACTACATGGCATGCACAGGTACAAGTGATACTACGTGGCATGTGAAGGAGCAGCTCATACTACTTGGCATGTGCAGGTACAGTTCATACTACATAGAATGTGCAGGTACAAGTCATACAACATGGCACATGCAGGTATATCTCATACTACATGGCCTCTGCAGGTACAGCTGATACTACATGGCATGTGCGGGCACAGCTCGTAATAAATAGCACATGCAGGTCTATCTGATACTACATGACATGAGCAGGTACAGCTCATACTACATGGCATGTGCAGGTCTTGCTCATAGTACATAGCATATGCAGGTACAGCTCATACTACATGGCATATGCAGGTACAGTTTGTACTAAATTGCATGTGGAGATACAGCTCTTACTACATGATGGGTGCAGCTATAATTCATTCTACATGGCACATGCAGATATATGGCATACTACATGGCATGTGCAGGTATAGCTCATACTATGTGGCATGTCCAGGTTCAACGCATACTTCATGGAACATACAGATATATCTCATACTACATGGCATGTGCAGGTATAGCTCATACTACATGGCATGTGCAGGTACAGCTCATACTACATGGCATGTGCAGGTACAGCTCATACTACATGGCATGTGCAGGTACAACTGATGCCATAAGGCATGTAGAGATACAGCTCATACTACATGGCATGTGCAGGTACAACTGATACAATATGGCAGGTGTAGGTACAGCTCATACTACATGGCTTAAACAAAAAAGGTGGTGGGGTTGCTATTCTCTATAGAACAGGACTGCAGATTACTAGAACTAATCATAACCTCTCATTTGACACTGCTATTGAAATAATTATTACAAAACTGCAACTCAACCCACAAAAAACATTAAATATTGTCTGTACCTATCTTCCCCCAGGAAAGAATACATCCATATTAGAAGACCTTCTAAACTGGCTCTCACTAAATCACCCTCAAGAAACTATAATCTTAGGGGATTTTAACATTGACTGGAACTTATGTAAACAGACTAATCCATCCACCCTTATTAACCTACATGGTTTCTCTCAAATAATCAACCTCCCAACTAGAATAAACAAACTTAACAACAGAGAAAGTATACTTGACTGGATATTAACAAATAGTCCTCAGCAAAAATATACAACAGGAACTCTCCCAGATGACCTCAGTGATCACTCCCTCACTTATATTATTAGGCAAAAAACCAGCACTACTGTCCCTATCCAAGTCAGATCATTCCGTAGTAAGAAATGCTTTGACCTCAACCAGTTTCAAAATGAACTCATGCAAGTTAACTGGTCACCTCTTAAATCTCTCCCAATAGATGAAGCAGTTAGTCACTTTAATAACACTTTTCTCACTATCCTGGAACACCATGCCCCAATGCGCTCTATGCGTGTCAAATCTAAAACAGCCCAATGGCTCTCAAATAACACTAAGAAACTTATCTTAAATAGGAACAAGGCCTGGGCTAAATGGCGAACTACAAAAAGCCTAAATAATAATGTCACCTTTAGACAACAGAGAAATATGACAAAGAAAGCCATCATACAAGATAAAAATAATTTTTATACTCAGCTTCAGCAATCTTCACCACACCAACCACATAAATTTTGGTCCTCTATCAATAAACTATTATCCCCTGGTA
Organism: Protopterus annectens; assembly: GCF_019279795.1. Classification (NCBI taxonomy): domain Eukaryota; kingdom Metazoa; phylum Chordata; order Ceratodontiformes; family Protopteridae; genus Protopterus; species Protopterus annectens. The sequence goes on along the minus strand of NW_025051036.1, from coordinate 4,750 downwards.
AAGTTGCCACACCAAACCCTTCTGGCTCTGACCCTGACTCCCTTACAAACAGCCAATGCCTTCAACACTTTCTTCACTTCAGCCATACTAAACCTAGCAAATCAACAAAACCCAGACACCTCCAAACTATTTACACCTAGCTCTATTCCCCCCCATTTCACCTTAAACCCATACCTACCTCTCAAATACTGTCCTTACTATATAAACTAAAACCTACAACCCCCTCTGCTGACCAATTACCAGCTGAATACCTCCAACTAGCTGCAAAAGCCTTAGCATACCCCATCTCTATACTTATTAATAGGACAATAAAAGAAAGTTCAATTCCATCAGTCTGGAAAATCTCTTATATTATCCCTCTTTTTAAAGGAGGTAACTCTACTGAGTATTCTAACTACCGCCCAATAGCACTACTATCTCCAATTGCAAAAATTATGGAGAAGTGTATCCACAAACAGTTACTAAATCACCTACTAGACCACAAACTCCTGGCTAATTGCCAACATGGGTTTCAACCATACCATAGTACTAGTACAGCCTTACTATCCTTCATTGACTCAATTAATAAAAACCGTAACAATAATACTCCTTCTTCAGCATTCTTCGTAGACCTGTCCAAAGCCTTCGACATGGTAAATCACCAGCTTCTTCTCCATCGTTTAAAATCTTTCTCTCTAGATAACCTTGCCTTATGCTGGTTTACATCTTACCTAGACAACCGCAAACAAGCAGTTCTATGGGAAAACCAACTCTCTGATCTTCTCCCCACCACTATAGGAGTCCCTCAGGGCTCTATTTTAGGTCCACTCTTGTTTTCCATTTTCATTAATGAACTTCATCTAGCTACTCCACAAACAACTTGTATTCAATATGCAGATGATACTACCATCATTTGTACAGCCTCAACACAGTCAGAACTTCACTCTCTCACACAAAAAACCTTCTCAACTATAGAACAATGGTTCTCTAATCATTGCCTTCTCCTTAACCCCAAGAAAACCAAACTCTTGCTTTTTTCACCCACCCACTTGTCGACCTCTATCCATTTCACACTAATATCTGATAATGGAACCATTATCTCTCCTGACCAAACAACAAAACTCTTGGGTATCACTATTGATAATCAATTAAAATTTGACAATCATATTAATCTTACAATAAAATCGACCAACAGAAAACTAGGCTCTCTATTGAATCAAATCTTTTCTTACTCCTGAAGCCAAAACTACCATAGCCAGAACTCACTTAATCTCAACTCTTTATATGCTTCCTCCATATACACAAATCTCTCTAAACATAATCTTAGCAAACTTACTTCATCATATAATAATATTGCCAGATTTGCAACTGCCTCTCCATATAGAACTCATCATTGTTTAAATCTCAAAAAGCTTGGGTGGCTGGAACTACCACACCTTATACAATACTATCAACTCACTATTGCCCATAATGCCCTACATCACCCTGAAAACACCCCAATACTCTCCCTCATAACACCCTATAACAATCAGAGGCATCTACGCTCCACCAACAAAATACTAGTCCAAACATCCCGATCCAAAAACTCAGCAGGTGACTCCACATTTTCCAACTCAGTTGGCAAAATATGGAATAAGTTACCACAGGAACTCACATCCCTAACATCACTCTCCCAATTTCAAACTAAACTAAAATCCTTCCTAAATATTCACTGGCTATGCTCTTGTCATAACCCAGGTTAGCTCTCTTTTTTCCCCATCATTATATGACTCCTTAACATTCATTCTTTTTCTTCTCTTCTACTTACTCTAACTAATTATTAAATATTCCTTATCCTTTCTCTCTCTTTACCATCCTAGGTTTTTTCATTTTACTCAAAATTTAATTCAACCTGTTTCAAAGTTATTGCATATGTTTTTTTCCCTCTATTTCTGTATATTGATGTATATCTTGAAATTGTTTAGTAGTTTGTAGTGGAGCTTTTCTCCCCGGGCCTCCACTGAAAATGGACATATATCCAGTTGGACTAGCCCGGTAAACAAATGTAAAATAAATAAAATAAATAAATGGCATGCACAGGTACAACTGATACTACATGGCATGTGCAGGAACAGCTCATACTAATTGGCATGTGCAGGTACAGCTCATACTTTATGGCACGTGCATGGATATCTCATACTACATGGCATGTGCAGGTACAGCTGATAATACCTATCATGTGTAGGTACAACTGATACTACATGGCATGTGCAGGTACAGTTCATACTTCATAGTATATGCATGTACAGCTCTAACTACTTATCACATGTAGGTAGGTACAGCTCATACTACATGGCATGAACAGGTACAGCTTATACTACATGGCATATGCATCGGCAACTCATACTACATGGCATGTGCAGGTATATCTAGTGCTACATGGCATGTACAGGTACAGCTCATACTACATGGCATGTGCAGGTAAAACTGACACCACATGGTAGGTGCAAGTATACCTCATACTACATGGCATGTGCAAGTACAGCTCTTACTACATGGCATGTGCAGATATAGCTCATACTACATGGCATGTACAGGAACAGCTGATAATATATGGCATGTGTAGGTACAACTGATACTACATGGCATGTGCAGGAACAGCTGATACTACATGGCATGTGCAGGTACAGCTCATACTACATAGCATGTGCAGGTACAAGTCATACTACATGGCACATGCAGGTATATCTCATACTACATGGCATGTGCAGATACAGCTCATACTAAATGGCACATACAGGTATATCTAGTGCTACATGGCATGTACAGGTACAGCTCATACTACATGGTATGTGCAGGTATATCTCATACTACATGGCATGTGCAGGTAAAACTGATACTACATGTCATGTGCAGGAACAGCTCAAACTACATGTCATGTGCAGGTACAGCTCATACTACATGGCATATGCAGGTACAGTTCTAACTTCATGTCATATATAGGTAGGTACAGCTCATACTATATGGTATGTGCAGGTACAACTCATACTACATGGCACATACATGTATATCTCATACTACATGGCATGCGCTTGTACAGCTCATACTACATGGCATGCGCAGGTATAACTGATAATACATGGCATGTGCAGGAACAGCTCATAATACATGGCATGTGCAGTTACAGCTCATACTACATGGCATGTGCAGTTACAGCTCTAACTACATGTCAAATGTAGGTAGGTACAGCTCATACTACACGGCATATACAGGTACAGCTTATACTACATTGCATATGCATCTGCAACTCATACTACATGCCACGTGCAGATATATCTCATACTACATGGCATGTCCAGGTAGAGCTCATACTACATGGCATGCACAGGTACAAGTGATACTACATGGCATGTGCAGGAGCAGCTCATACTACTTGGCATGTGCAGGTACAGCTTATACTACATGGCACATGCAGGAATATCTCATACTACATATCATGTGCAGGCACAGCTGATACTACATGGCATGTACAGGAGCAGCTCATACTACATGGCACGTGCAGATATATCTCATACTGCATGGCATGTCAAGGTACAGCTCATACTACATGGCATGCACAGGTACAAGTGATACTACATGGCATGTGCAGGAGCAGCTCATACTACATGGCACGTGCAGGTATAACTCATACTACTTGGCATGTCCACGTTCAATGCATACTTCATAGAACACACAGGTATATCTCATACAACATGGCATGTGCAGGTATAGCTCATACTACATAGCATGTGCAGGTACAATTCATACTACATGGCACGTGCTGGTATATCTCATACTACATGGCACGTGCAGGTACAGCTCATACTACATGGCATGTGCAGGTACAACTGATGCCATATGGCATGTACAGATACAGCTCATACTACATGGCATGTGCAGTTACAACTGATACAATATGGCAGGTGTAGGTACAGCTCATACTACATGGCATGCACAGATACAACTGATACTACATGGCATGTGCAGGAACAGCTCATACTAATTGGCATGTGCAGGTACAGCTCATACTTTATGGCACGTGCATGAATATCTCATACTACATGGCATGTGCAGGTACAGCTGATAATAGCTATCATGTGTATGTACAACTGATACTACATGGCATGTGCAGGTACAGTTCATACTTCATGGTATATGCATGTACAGCTCTAACTACATTTCACATGTAGGTAGGTACAGCTCATACTACATGGCATGAACAGATACAGCTTATACTACATGGCATATGCATCGGCAACTCATACTACATGGCATGTGCAGGTATATCTAGAGCTACATGGCATGCACATGTACACCTCATACTACATGGCATGTGCAGGTAAAACTGACACCATATGGTAGGTGCAAGTATATCTCATGCTACATGGCATGTGCAAGTACAGCTCTTACTACATGGCATGTGCAGATATTGCTCATACTACATGGCATGTGCAGGAACAGCTGATAATATATGGCATGTGCAGGTACAACTGATACTACATGGCATGTGCAGGAACAGCTGATACTAGATGGCATGTGCAGGTACAGCTCATACTACATAGCATGTTCAGTTACAAGTCATACTACATGGCACATGCAGGTATATCTCATACTACATGGCATGTGCAGAAACAGCTCATACTAAATGGCACATACAGGTATATCTAGTGCTACATGGCATGTACAGGTACAGCTCATACTACATGGCATGTGCAGGTATATCTCATACTACATGGCATGTGCAGGTAAACGA
>NW_025051035.1:0-14480 GCF_019279795.1 Protopterus annectens | reverse complement strand
TTTTAGGCGTGGTGGCAGTGGAACCTGGGTGTGTGGACTATGTGTGGTGTGTGGTATGGTGGGCAGTAAAGGCTGCATGTGTTTATGCCTCAGAGGTCTCTCTTTGTTTTGGGTGCTTTTTGTTGGGGACCTCCGCATATGTGGGGTATGTGCAATGTAGGTGTGGATGGTGCTTGAGATGTGATGTTCAGCCTTTGCCACCTTCTCAGTGCCAGATAAACGACTAGTTTGTGGGAGAAGAGCAATGACACTCGTGCTTGATGTAGTGCATCCCTCATAAATTGTGTTCTAGGTGGTGATACCTAGAGGTTGTCTGTACATGAGACAGTTGCTACACTGTCTCAGAAGGATGCTCATATTGACCAGATGGGCAGGAGAAATGTAGGAAATTATTTATTCCATATTTGTCAGAAACTAGAAAGAGCTTAGAGGGTAGGAGGAAGGTCTGGTAGTACTACTAGATGGCTTACAAAATGCAGACTGAGTAAGCTTAGCTGGAATACCTCAAAAGGGGTTAAAACCATGCAGCTAGAAGCTCTGGATGCAGCAGACATATATCCTGGACTATGCTACTCAATTTTAAGGTTAAAATGCGGTAAGAAAAACTCTAGTAGGCATAGATTAATCACTGGACCCAAAAAGAATACGAACTTGTAGTTTGTAAGTTATGGATTAAACTAGCAGCAAATGCAGTAAAATGCAGTTCGACAGTAATGAATTGCAGTAGATAGCAATGAAATATAGTTAATCAGTAGATTACTTTGAAACTTAGTAGCTCCACGTCACAACAGTAGCTGCACAAATTAACAGTGGTCAGTAGAATACTGTCATCAGTCTAAGCGAGGCTACCAACAAGCAGTAATAAATATGGCAAAACTAAATGCAGTTGTTAACTCCTAAACAAGCAAAATGAAGTAAAAAGAGGTACAGTAAAGGAAGATTTATAGATATTATGATGTAATAACGAAGTAGAAAGATTGCTTTGCAAGTGTAATGCAACAACAAAACTTAAACTACCATATTAGAGGCAATTTCAAGTGTGAAGTCTTTGGGAATGAATTTAAAGACAACAACAAATGTAAGAAAAAAATAAAGGCAGTAGCACTCCTAAACAGTTAACTGAAGTGCAATGCAATAAAAAAATCTACCAAGGATGAAGAAGAATTGAATTCAGGACCCTCATAGTGGTGTAGCAGGTATCAAGAAGCAGATGGTAACTCTGTGAAAGGCAGGATCAAGTTGCTGTAAGGGATTTACTCAGAGATGTAATACCCGGTTTGCTGGGTAGGTGTACTTATTATATATGGATATATGGGAAAACAATGGGTGGGAAAGTACTTTAAATAGTTTACACAGACACTGTAACAATAAAAAGAAGAGGATGGAGTGATTTTGGGAAGTCCAGATACTACCACACTTAAGAGGCAGAAGCCATGAGGCGCACAACCTTTTAAAACAACCCAACAACAAAGAAAAGAAGAATGAGAGGGTTAGGGAAAATCTTCACACTGGAACCCTGTGCTTAGAGTTCAGAAACTTTTAGCTTAATGTGTCTTGAGTGGGAGGAGGGAGGGCAGACTCCCAAAGACTAGGGGCAAGCAACGTATGCCAAGGTAAACTGAAGGCTCTGTAATGCAACTTTAGTGTGGCAGCTGCAACTGTAGAAAGTACTTAGTCACTTCTAAAAAGAGAATGGCTAAAATACACTAGACACCTTGACTGATGTAATAGCCAACATCCTGGCATGAACAGGTTCAGTGCAAACCTATCCCCTCTCACCCCCAAAGCGGCCCAGCGGCTATACCAGAAGAATGTAGTGCCTTAAAATCTACAGACACTCAGGTTAAAACAGCCCTCTCCAGAAGCCAAAAAGCACAGCATCAATGGGACTGGGCGGTGTCCCAGGCTGCAAGTCCTACATGAGCTCAAGATGAACTAACCCCTCACTCGCTAAAACACACTGTTTAAACTCCAGCCTCTCCACAGGCTATGTGCCACTGAGAGTGGCACACAGCAATGATTATTCCCTCCACATACAAAGTGGAGACCACAGCGGACCCTGAGGGCCTATCACCCTATAAGCCTGACTAGCTTGGTTTTGCAAAGCTATGGAGGCATCATCATGAATCTCATTAACAAAGACATTGGGAACCTCCAGACACTTTGGAGAATTTCTACTGAGATTTCAGGACTTTGAGTAGGGCAGATCATGCCTCCTAAACCCTGGTGGACTTCTTTGAGACCAGTTACCAAGGCTATAGATGAAGGAAAGGTGGTCACACACAGCCTACCCTAGAGCCTGCCAAGGCCTTGACACCCATTCCCCCACTCAGGTATTATAGACAAGCTCACCAGCCTGAACATAAACCCCTACATCGCCATGAGATGGGTTTGCCAACTGGCTCATATAGACTGAACCCACATGGTAAGAGTTGCAAGAGCTAGGTCTCGGCTAAACCCGGTTACAAATTATGGCATGCCCAGGGAATCAGTCCTAGGGGACCTCTCCACCTGTTCAGCACCATACTTCTGCCAGAGGTACAGGCAAGCACCCAGGAGGGACTAGGGCTGACCAAGTTTGCATGAGCGACTGCAAACCCAAGGAGCAATAACTGACTTTCTCCGAGTTGAGCACAGACATCCTCAAAAAGGAGTCTCCACTGAGACAGATACCTGAGTGTCAAAACCATGTCCTCAAGCTAAACAATGCCAAAAAGGGTGCATAGTCATCCCCACTGGAAAAGAAAGTACCCACAAACTACCACACACAAGTTACGTATCCCCTAAATCACGGGAGACATAATAGGGATCACACAGGGACCCAAAGTAGATAGCTTAACCTCTCTCCTTTGAAGTAATCACATTGCCAAAAGTGGTTAGAAAATCAACTTCTATAATGGCCCACCTAATAATCACAAAGTGTTTGTTTTGCATCCAGATCGAAGAGGTCATTTTGCCCCTCTAAGCATCACTCATCAGACCCATAAGTAGAGGTACAATGCAGCATTTTGGGATGTACCTTACAAGACAACTGCAACAACTGGAAGAGACCACAGAAGTTCCTCACCAAGAGGATCACTTTGGCCTCAAGCAAGATGCCTATGCAGCTTTCGACTGAATCAGCTCCCATCTGTACTTGGTTTGCATACACGCCTACTCAGAGGTGATCTCTGCCTGACATACAGAGGCCATGTCCAACCTTAGGAATTGATGGTGGCAAAGCGCTCCACCTAAAAGTAAAACCATATCCCTCGAGGCCACATTGCTCCAGGGGATTTAAACCTCACCACAACAATAAATGGGACGTGCTGGAGGGATAGATTCCTGTATCACACTTCCCATGCTCTGGAACAAGATTCCAATCCACATTAGGCAGAGCTCCTTGCTAACCCTCTTCAAGAGAAACCTTGAGTGGATGGGAAACAAAGTTTACCCCCAGGATCACTTCAATGACTTTTTGCTGGACAGAGGCACAGAGAACTAATCCTAAGGAAGCGGATTGAAAGCCAACACATTCACAGCTAGGCTTCCTAAATGTACTTTGGACAGCAGATAGCCTTCAAATACCTACCTATGAACCTATAAACCTATATGCATTTATAAACAGTAGTGAAGCACAAAATCCTGGAGCAGATTTCAAATACCTGCCACTACCCGCAAACCACCACAGAGTAAGGCACCAATTTACTGGAATTCTGAGAACCCACTACAGATTAAGGCACCAGATTACTGAATATGACTTTATGTCAGTATATGCAGCTATAAATTATATTTAAACACAAACCCTAGAGCAGGAGATTCCTGCAATACTGCCACTACTGCAAACTACACGAAAGATTACAACATGCAGAAATGTCCACTAGTAATGATGTAATACATAACTACAAATGGGATTCAAAATCTTGCAGCATATCACCCAGATTTCTGTCACAACTGTGAAGAAGCTACAAAACTGTCTGGACTGGTTAATGATATTATAAAAATGCATTTTACATATAATTTTCACTTATGGAAATATAGAAATGTAGTTTAATTTGTAAATGATGCTGATGTCTTGCAGTAATACACAATTTTTACAAAGCTGTAAATGATGCTACCTAGAGACTTGAGGTACAAGACTAAAAGGTTCCCAAGAACAAGTAAAACAATTGCAAAACAGATAAATGGAGAAAAAAGCAGAGAGAGGTACAAAAAGAGTATTACCAGATAAGTCACTGTAGAGTGAAACTTAGAAATATATAAACAAGAATTTAAATATAGAAAAGCTTTTTCTTCTCTTTTTGATAAAAATATTGTATCTTTCCCACACCTCTCAAGGTCTTGAACAAAGATAACTTTTGCATTTTAAGATGATTTCAGACAATTTTGATTCTGGGTAGGAGAAATAGGAGAGAGGTTGGATTGTAGGAGATATGAGTAGAAGCAGACAGGATGAGAGAAGAGTATAAATCAGAGAGCTTGGGAGGGACAAGATGAATAATGTACATACAATTTTGTTAGCTGCAGTACAGAGAAAAAGAAAAGGTATACAAGTTAAGAGAAGATGTTAAAGAAAGCAACTTGAAGTGTGGATTGCAATTTTGCTGGAGAGGGAAAAAAGCGTGTCAGGTTGGTATGTGAAGGAGACAATAAAAGGGTTGCAGTAAGAAGGGCAAAGGATGGAAGACAGTAAGAGAATTTTTGCACACACTGAAAAGAAATTTAAGCTTTGTTGACATGAATACTGGTAATGGAGGGTGTGTCAGGGCCAGAGTATGGTGGTCTAGCCTAGAGGGGATTATTTTCACGTTTTAAAATTGATTGTTTTATGGCTAACATATTAATTATATGTCACCTGAATAGGAGATACACACAGAGAATAATTGAAGCCTTATTAATTTGTGACTGGGTATAGCATAAAATTCAATTTTACCTAATATGCTTTCCTTGAGAAACACCTCTCAACCATTTCAAATGTTTTGAAATCAACTTTGAATATTATTATAAAATGACATATCTCAAGAGGGAGATGACCACAGTCGAGGTAGGACTGGTGCACTACTAACTAGGAAGCAGCATTAAACATTGCTCGAGATTATGCTGTAATAGAAACACTGTGAAGAAAGAGACCAAAGATCATTAATTCCTATATATTTCCTTTTTTCTTTTGCAGCATCCTGACTGTACCAAGAATGAAAGATGCCACTAAGGTATACCAATATAATACAGATCTATTATTGTTTCCATAATACATTGTGCATATTTCTTTGCATTAGCCTTTACAGCATTTTTTACTGACCATAAATATATTTTTCTGTGTTTCACCTGGAAATCAAGTTATTCTTCTAATGGAGTGCTCAAAAGCTCCAGATTTGCTTTCATCATAGAGTGATAATGGACCACATTTTGCCAGGCATCCTGTGAAAGAGCCAATGAAGAGATTTTTAATAGGACGCTGATCCAGAATGAATCAGCAGGAGGGACTAAAAGTATATGGATTAAGGCATAGGAAATAATGATTAGTCTACACTGAGAAACTCTACTGACTGATGATGATACAAAAGCAAACAAATGAGTTGATATGAAGATTACTGAAAATCTGATTTGTGGTTCGGTTGAGAATGCTACTAAAAGTTTTCAACACGTACCCCTTGTAATTTTGAGGACTTTAGTTTTATCCTCACAATTACAGGACATATTTATTATGAATATATTTGATAAATACAGGGTTAATGACTTCGGAATATCTCATCTGCTCTGAGATAAATTTACTTTTGACATGTTAGATATAAATATCAAGGTTTTATGTGATGCAAGGAGGGGCTTGCCCTATTTATTAATACTTTAAAGAAAAGTATAAAAGATGAAGGATACCCTAGTCTGCCATTTAAATGTTCCCACTGAAAGACCTGCTATTTCTTTTTTTTTTTTTGGATTTGCATCTTTTGTAATATTGGGTATTTTCATTTTACTAGGAATTCCAACTTCATGCGGTGTCACTCACTGAGTTAGTTCAGAGATCTCTACCAAGAAAATGGATAGGAAGCATAACATGACTGACTTTTTCACTGAGGCGTCTGACTGTGATGGATGTAAGGCTACTAGATCCTACAGCTGGCTGTCAAATAACCTTTCCCTCACTTATCAGATGGAAGATTCATGCTGGATTATTTTTCAAGAAAAGGTGCACTATATTAATAGACATTTTTCTAAAACAAGGAAATGGAATGGTAAGTACCACACAATAGAAGGCACATTAGCCATGAGTGCTGGAATATTGCCTGCCAGGACAAAGGCTAGAATTTGTCTGCGAAGACTGTAAAGAAATGTGAGACAATACTACTAGACCTTCAACAGTCATACATTGGTTGGAAGAAATTGCTAGACTATCTGGATCTAAAGCTGCCAAGGACTGGTATGAATTCAGGAAGACTTCACTGCACATTTCATTACTAAATGCCACATCACCTTTAAGGTGATCATAAATGTGACTATAATATTTTTAGAGCTTCCTTCTTAGCAGTATGCATAAGAAGTTGCTGCAAACATGCATAACCAATGACTTATCATACCATGCATCTAATAGGCCTTGTTATGAGAGACAGAATCAATACTGAATCCTGGTTAAAGGTGAGATTGTAGATGTTTTCTTTTTGCATGCTGCTTCTGGATTCTGAAATTCCACCAAACATTTTTTGGAAGAATATTTGGATTATTTGATTAAAGGTGTCATACATTTAGTAATTAGAGTACATAGTTTATTGCAGAAGGAGGCTCAGCATTTTCCTGTATCCTTGTATACTATTTCTTGTAGCAAGTCCAATTTCTTCAATTTGTCATGAATAGTACTATCACTGGTATTCATTAATTTTATGTAGAAATATTACGTACAACAGATAACCTCCTCAGAATGTAAATATGAGTAGAGAAATGTAGCTAGGAATTAGAAGTTCAACTTCCCACAATCTATATAAACTATAGTGATACCACGTACTACTTTATCTGTTTATTGTGTGTCCCATTTGTTGAGAAGTTGCCCATCCGATTGTAGCTATGCTGCATTATGTTACTCAGAGTTTGACTTTTTGACTTTCCTAGAAGAATATGAAAGTTGCCCAATTTGCATATAGAGAAATTGAGTGCACCCACCAAAAGTGTTGTAAAGACCTGCAAATGAATTTGTGTAGAGAAGTGATAGTGAATTTTTTATTCTCTCCAGATGGCAGACTTATACAACTGGCATCTCTGCTTCAGCGCACTACTATACTGTAGTGAGAAAGCTGATCTATCCTTGAAGGAAATATATAAAAAAACTAGGCAAGTCCACTATATCCCAGCTCTATAATAACTTAAATCTTTAGGAATACCAATTGTTTTACTAAGGTGTACACCATGTCTGCAATATGTTTAATTGCTAGTGAGAGTGTTAACATTTTATGAAGACTTGTTGTGGATTCAAGGTGGCCCAGATTTTTATTATTTGAGTTTCTTGCATTGTTAATTAAGATTTATGACTTTTTTTATTTTCTAAGTTAATGAGTGTCAAAGGAGGAAGATGTAGGGGAACCAAAAGCAAAGGTTTATCAACCTGGATTTAGCCTTGAAGCCATAATCGCATACTGCATGAGTGGTTGAAATGCTTAAGCCTTTAGAGTCCAAATAACTTTACCACCACCATGCCTACCACCACACATTGATACTTGATGGGGAAACCTTTCATTAAAAGGTATAATGCCACATCCAAATAAGCAAGGACTGGCTTCTTCATTCACTGCTTTGACATTTGACATTTTAAAGGGGAGATGCCCATCATTACTATCTTTAGATTTTCCTTGCCTTTTGCAAGTCTCATAATATTTATGAATTTACTTTTTGTTAACTAGATTAGGAGTACACACTTTGATCTGAGTGACTCTTTTCTGTCATGACTCAGCCCATTTGGCAGGAGGCTGCTGTCATTATTATTGTTTATTAACCTATCTATTGACTGAGATATGCCTACTCCCTGAGTGTCTCTTAGGTTCATAGGGATTTCATGCCAAGGGGTGTGTACTAGAAAAGCTAATGCAGCCCTGGGGGCTTCACTGAAGCTCCTAGCCATAGGATTACCCTTGCATAGGTACCACACTGACCTTCATTTCAGTGCCTCTTTCAACTAGAGGCCACTGGAGTTATCCCAAGGTGAATTTTTCTGTTTACGCATCCCACTTATCAAGATTTATCTTGAAGAGGGTCAGCGGAGGTAACTCTGCTTGACAAAGGGATGGGAAGTCTGTTCCATAGCATGGGCAGTCTCTGGAGTTATGAACCTGTCCCTCCAGCATGTTCTGTGTAATTGTTTGTAATGAGGTTGAGCTCGGGGGCATGTGGCATGGAGGCTGATTTGGGATTTCTTTAGATGTAGCATTGCACTAACAGAGGCTGGAGTCAGACATGGCTTTGTGCAAGTCAAGCAGAGATCACATCCTAAGTAGAGCCGATATGAGACAGAGAATAGTTGAAGTTTTTTGAGATCTGTCCATATACAAGTGTGTTTAAGGCCACAGGATCCTCTTTGTGAGGAATACGTTTGCTTGACCTCTTCCAGTTGTTGCCAGGTGTCCTAATAGTGAGGGTACATGCCAAATGGGGCATTGTACTCAATGAATTGGCCTAATGAGGGAAGAGTAGAAGGAGACAATGACCTCTCTTTCTTCCCTGGATGCAAAACCCTTAGTAAAGATGTGCCACATATAGGAAGGACTTTCTGACCACAGTGGCAATCTGGTGGAATCAAAAAAGAGATTGCTGTCAACTTGTTTTTCCCCAGATCTCTTATAATGCCTTCTGTGTTCCAGTGGACTACCATCAATGTGGCCCAGTGAATTCATGGGAATCAGGTTTTCCAGCGGATAACCCAACACATTTTTGAGTGTGGAGCTTAAAGGCCATGGTTCCTGACACCAGTTATTTGGTCTCAGTGAGGCCATTCTGTGGAATATCCCAGTATCACTTGAGGGAGTTAATAATTGCTCCCAGTTTGCAATATTCTGCAAACTTTGTCCCAATAAAGTCCTTTTGTGTTGGCCTGGACTTCAGAGAAGTAGATACCAAACAGAAGGACACGAGGCCCAGGACTCCTAGCAGGACTCCATTTTGTGACTAGTCAGCAGTCTGACGGAATTCGCCTACTTTCACCTGTGGGTTCTATCTGTAAGCCAGTTTACCAGCCCACATAGTATTGATATAGAAGGTTGATGCCAAGCTTAGTGAGTTTTCTATGATTCCAGAGTGAATGGTATCAAAGAAGCCTTGGCCAGATCAAGGTAGACTGTATGAATCACCTTGCCGTCATCCACATTCAGTGACTGGCTCAAAAAGAAATCGACCAAGTTGAGCGAGGCATGATCCACCGCTTCCACAAAATAAAACTATGCGGGATCAGGTTTGGAGATTCCCTATATCTTTGTTTATTAGGTCCATGATGATCGTTACATAGCTTTGCATATCAGACTTGGCGGAGAAGCCTGGTAATGGGGGCGATAGTTCCAGGGTCTATGAGTATATATCGCTTTGTGAGAAGAGGGATGGCTAGCAGTGTGCTACCATTTTGGTAGGGACAAAGCCCTAAGGTAAGGCTAATGACTGAACAGGAGCACTGGGTGAGGTGCCAGTTCACTCTGTAGTTCATGTAAGAGACACAACCCGGGAGATATTGTCAGGTCCATAGAAGTTGTAATGCTTGGCCCTTGGACAGGCTGTTTAACCTGTGCAGTAATACTGGAGTGCCTGGCAATCTACTGAGTATTGTGATTGGTCCTTTGTGTGTGGGGGGTAAAGTTGGCCTGAATCACAACCGGCCAGTATACTGGCAATATCATTGGCTCAGTATAGAAGTACCATTGTACAGTAGCTCAGAGCAAATCTGGAGTATTGCGGTGAAGATTCTTTACAACACTATAGGAGTCTTGTAGTTTGTCTTTACTGCTCCTGCTGCAATTCTGTGTTTTCATAGCTAGCTTTTAGAGGATTTGATGAGGGATCTCAAATTTTTGTTGGGAGCTGATAATGGAGTTTTTTCCAGTCTTAGGACTTCACATATTCTGTATCAATTTTCCTCGTTCTGGCCCAATAGAGTTTGTAGAGTTTGTTTATGTCAAAGAGGAGACCTAAGGGGCACTTTTATCTGGTTAACTGACATGCTCAGAGACACACAGCTGACACTCAAAGGGTAGAGAATTAAACTCTGTAACCCTGAGTACAGGAAGATGCTAAATTAATAAGCTCAGAGCTTTAGGCCTCCACACTGAATTCCCACAAAACTGTAGCTAAATTACAACTTAAAACCTCCAAGCATAGCCAGACTCATAGGCTGAAGTTAGTTTACCAAAACAGCTAGCACTTGCATTGAGTATGATATGGTCATAGTTCATTTCATGTGACTGTAGTTTGATTACTGTAGCTTTCGATAATGAATAAATTGAAGCCATTTGGAAAGAAAGTTTAAGAAATGGAACATTAGTAGCAGATGATTAGCACAATTAATCCTTACTGCAAAACAACTTCCAATTCTCTAATAGCAGGGCAGGGTGGTAGGCTTGACTAAAGTTGAAATGGTCAGATAATTGATCTTTTGAAGTGTACTTCATTTTATGAGGACATATACTGCCCACATAAGACCTTTGTCACATTTTCTTCCAGTTGCAGTGCTGTAACATTTCTCTCATTAAATGCAAGGTGTCCTTTAAAAAGAAATGACACAGATATGCTGGGTCACTATTTGCAGGAGATACCAAGAATAAAAATAATGAGCTATGTAGGACTTTTACTTTACTAACACTGTATAATAATGCAGGATGGATGAATTAAGACTATTCCTCCTACAAGTTTTATTTTAGGCAGCAAAATCAAGGCCAGCAGCCTGACTATCCAGTCTCTTATGTGGAATTCTTCCCATTTGCATTGAGAGTTTTCAGATGTCATTATTGTCATTTAGAGATTCACGTTTATGTGATCTGAAGTGTAGGACAAAATGCTGCACTGCATTTATAAGAAGGAAGATTCCACTGAGACAAAATGAATTAAAATTTGTCCACGCAGCCTGGAGTACTTAAAACAATTTCTATACATTGGAAAAAGATTAAGCTAAGTAATGATTAAGCAGTTTCAATGTGGTAGGATTGTATGAGTGGATTCTATCAGGCTGAAAAAGCTGCAGCTTACTGTAAATGTTTGGGTGCTGCTTGATTACTTATACTTTGTCAATGTTGTGTTGAATCTGCGGAAACACTACTTCTAGATTGAAAAACTGAGGTAATGGGTCCCCATTTTTCAAAAAGTAGGGACAGAAGGTTAAGTTCTAGTTGTAGTGGGATCCTTACTCTTTTCAGTCTTTTAGGAAAACATACTTGAGTCATTGACCAGGAAATTCAATTCAATTGTCAAAAGTTCTGATTCACAGAAAAAGCAGTGTAGATTCTGTCTTGTCATGGAACCAAAGGGATCAACACTGTCCTTGAACAGATAATGTATCAAGGAGGCAAAGGAGTTAGTAGACAGTTTCAGATGTGGTTTTGGATGGCTCCAGCTACACATGATCAAAAGGTGAAATTCTTCTGTGTCCAAAATAAAACAAAGAGGAAAACAGATGGAATCCATGACTTTAGACACATTACTGCATGTGGTTTCTAAATTGTGCGCTGGCAATGATTTCCTTGTTATGGGCAATTTCTCTCCATTCTGCAAGCTGATGTCACCATGGAGTTGGTATATATAAAATTCAAGAGGGTGTGTGGGGATAAATAAGCTTTTCCCCCTTTTAAATTGGGTCATTTTCTTCTTCCATTTGGTACACTGATGCTTGGGATGAAATTGTTTCATAGTAGAACCAACATGGACATTATAGTGTATGTAATTATGCAGGTCAAATAAAAATCATTACAAATGTGAAATTTGTTTGTAGGGACAGATTTATTTGGGATGCATAATCAGTTATTTTTGTCATCTGTGGACCCTAATATCTATTTTATATTGGTGAAACTAAGAGAAATTTTAATTTTAGACTGCAGGAAAACCTTAGGGACATTAATGTCTAGGTGCATTGCATTTCATGTTTGCTATTCCTCAAATGATAGCTAATTGAAAGTTAGTATTTAAAAAATGTTTTGGTTTCACATAATAAGAATGTGATAAGATTGTTGCATTATAAGAAAGCTGTTTATAAAGTGGTTTAGCACTTTAAAACCTAAGGATTTGAACCAAAAGATTAATTGCCAATAAAAAGATTAGTTAATAATTCCATGAGGCTGTTGCTTTAGCTTTGTTTAACTAACTTTGACCAGTATGTTCAGATTCCTTGAAGGCCAATAATGAGGCACTGTCAGAGTGTGATATTTTAATAAATGACCTGCTTATTACTTTACATATGTTTTCGCCTCTGTTGCTGAACCTCTTCAGTATCACTACAAGTACCTTCTCTTTGGACAGTTTAGATGATTGTCCATTTGTACCGAAGGAGTATACAAGTACAGAGAACTTTGAAGGACTTTTTGAATAAAGGTGAAGTAACTGCCAATTATAACTACAAACAATGCTCTAGATATTATTGAGAAATTATTTTTGATCGAAACAAGATAATGTCAGATGCCCCCTTGCTTCATTACTTCCAAATATTTCTGCTGACCTGTCTGATAAGAGAAATAGCAGATAAGTTTGAAAAAAATCCAGAAAATGCTTTTTTAACTCAATGTAATAACTTTAAAGAACTATACTGAGTTGCATAATATGACTTTTAATATTCCATTCTACACTATTTACTGATGGATATCCAAGAAAATAATTTAAACAACGCTGGGTATCAGCGAAGCATCACTGTGACTTCAATAGATACTTATAGAGAGCTACACCACTGAACATAACAAACTGGAATTTGAAACAGAATAAACTGAAATTTGAAATCTAAGAACTGCACTTGGAACTAAAACAAAATGTGTCCAAACCTGAAGTGAAAGCTACAGTAACAAAAAAAAGAAAGAAAGAAAGAAAGAAAGAAAGATTAAGAATAAAATCAAAGACAGTGATCCAGAATTGCTAAAAAGGAAAACACAAGTGACAACATGAACTTAAGAATATCAGAGTAAGAGAGTCTTCCAGTGGAGGAAGATTAAAGCTTACACCAAGCAAGAGTCTTGGCATGCTCATTATGAAAGGACAAGCTCTGGCAGTAGGTTTCAGAGTTTAGTAGCTATTATTCTTCCTCTATTAATTCTTCTGGAGGACAGTTTACAATTTCTTTGCAATCAAGCAGACCAAAAAATCAAAATATTGTTCACCTGTAAGTTGATGCAGGAATATGAGAAGACAGGAAGAATTGTGACCTTATAATCAAGGAAGGAAGAGGGCTAACAACTTTCACATGTCTAAACTAGCTAATGTAAAGTTATATTTTGCAACATGAATCTCAAAAAATCTGACTGCACATATGTATACTGTTTTCCCTGCCCATGAGGGACATTGCAGCTAAAGCAGGTATGAATTTGTAATTACCCACTAATTTATTCAAGTTAACTCACAATAACGGAAAATACCTCACTAAAAATAAAAATAAAAATGGTCCAGGCCACCAATAAAAGCAAAAATTTTTATAAAATTACACAGATTAGCGCTTTCGTCTTTATGTAAGACTTCTTCAGATAAAACAGCACAAGTGCTACACATAACTTATATAACTATCACAATTGACATTAATTAAAATTTAAAGCACCACACTCAAAACATTAACAGTAATAAAAATTGTACCAAAATCAAATGTATACATATGCATTTATATATATGATACAACATACTGGTACAGCAATATGCAAAAATACAAACAATGAGTGTTTTTCCCCCCCTTTAACTAGTTTCTATAGGATTATATGTAAATAATCAAACTCTCACTGCTTTGGCTGTCAGCACTGGTTTGATACTCACATATACATTAAAACCAGGTGGAATATTAGCCTTCAACCTCAAATGCCATTTCAATTCCCTATTTAACAATGCATTTTTAATATCACCACCCCTAATATTATTCTTAACTACGTCTATAATGCCAAACTTAAAACCACAAAAAGATAGACAGGAGACCGGGTGCCTGAACAAGGCACTAGTGTCTTTCCCAGTCCGTATGTCATTACATTTAAGTAGCTTGAGAGAAGTATTCTGATCTATGTGGAGGGGAGACTAGTTCCACAGAATTGATATTCTCTGTGATACATACCTATCCCTCCAGCAAGTTCTTTTAACCTTGCAAAAGAGATTCAGAATCCTTGAGCAGGTGTTTCTGATACCATGGACTTCTGAATGTGTAATAGGTCCATTAGAAAAGCAGCTGCACAGGTTTTATTCATGAGGTAGAGACTGAATCTCAGTAGCTTATATTGATACCATGAAGAGGCAAGGCTTTGAAATGGTTTGTGTGGTTTTTATGATTTGGGCCCTTGAAGTTTTTAGTGAGGAAGTGATGTGGTCATTCCAGCTGT
>NW_025051034.1:0-13481 GCF_019279795.1 Protopterus annectens | reverse complement strand
TTTTTTAAAAATTTTTGTAGGATCAAGTCAGTCACTCCATAACTGTAAGGACAGGAAGAGCAAATTAGTTTATAGCCTGGATTTTGTTCCTAGATGTCATTGCTGTTTTCAGAATTAATTTAAACTATTCCTTACTAAGTTTTATTAACATTTGTTCTTGTTATTGTTGATCCTTCATCAGTTCCCAAATATTTATACACTCCTCCTTGCTCAAGTTTTTATATCACATTCTTGTCCCAAACTGATGTTTTCCTGGTGCTGCAGTTTTCCTGCTTTAAATGTTGCTTTTGCACACTTATCAAGACCAAATGACATTCTTGTATCTGAAAATTTTTGGAAACCTGTAGCTGTGCTTTCAGTTCTGCATCTGATGAGCTATACAGTTTTAAATCATCCACAAAGAGAAGATGCAGTCTTTACACTTTTTTTTTAGGAGCCAAGTTGTAGCCATGGCCTAATTTATTGAGTAAACAGCTTAATGGGTTAATGGTAAAACAGAGTAGCAACGGTTGACAGAGAGTCACCCTGGAATTATTCCCCTTTTAATTTTTATCCCCAGGATAATAACCTGTCCTTTATCATGGCTTAATTGTAAAGTGGTCTGCCATTGTTTCATGGTCACTGTAATGCAGTCGATCAGTGTAGGGTGTATTTCGTACATTTTTAAGCACTCTTTTATCCCTGAATGTGGGATATTATCAAATGCTTTTTTATAGACAATCCATGACATACTTAAATTCTTCCCCTTTTTACAGTTCTCCAGTATGACTTTAAGAACAAATGATCCTTTGTTCCATATGACTTTCTTTTATTGCCCTTTTGTTTTGCCATAATTGAGCTTGCTTCTAAATGACTATAAACTCTGTGCATCAATTCCCGTGTATAGTTTATATGTAGCTGGAAGGCAAGTTTATTGGTCTTTAATTTTAGGGTAGCTTGCAGGTTGACTCTCAAGGAGCATTGTTTTGCCTGTTGACAGGTTGGTGTCTGTTAGGGTGCACATATAATTAGTTCTTACTCATGGCTAAATCCTCGTGCAAAGATGTTAATACTTTTAACCAAAAGTTAGGTACTTTATCTGGGCCTGGTGTTTTCTAATTAGAGGCTTTCCATAACTTTGTCTCAATCACTCTGGGTGTTACTTCATCCCATTTCATATTCTGCACCTTTAAACGTTTTCTTTCTTTTACTTCTGTCTATTTAGCATCTTTATGTTCCACAGGATCTTCACAGATACAAAGATTCATAGATACTTCAGCCAATTTTGCATAACTAGGTATTTCTGCATACAACATTGTTTTATTTCTTTAATTTGTGAGGATTGATGCCATGGACCTATAATCTTAGCAAATGCCACTAGTTAATATCTGACCTCTGTGGCTATGGTCTTCTGACACACACTGCTGATCATCAAATAATATGTAAAGGGCAACTGGACTTATCTACTTGACAGTTCCCCCAGGAGTTAACCTTGCCTTTTTTCAATCTGCTCAGTGCTTCTCCACCATACCATGTTCAACAGTTGCTATGAAGACTGGCTGCAGGTAGCAATATCCCCTATACATGCATGAACTTAACTTCCATCTCCTGTAGGGTAGGATTTATTATTCCCCAGAAAGTTGCTAGGGCACTTTTTATCACAAAGGGCATCTTCCTGAATTCATTCATCTTAAAAGCAGAGACACAAGCTGATCTGTAATTTTGTGTGGACACCAAAGTTACTTGCAAGTTACCTTTAGTCAGGTCAGTCATAGTCAGATGTACTTCTCCCAGCTGATTCAAATTTTTATTTGTTCTGGAGATAGAATAAGCATATGATTGTATGGGTCTACTTTCTTTCATCAAATTAACGGTTTACAAAACCGCAGGTAGTCAAACTTAGTCGGCCGAAAACTCACTTGTGCGAATCCACATTATTCCATATCACACATACCTGAAACAACGAGCAATTAAAACACAAAAAAAACCCACTCATTCTCCAACATTTTTGCAGGAGGGCAAGCCCCCTGCACCCCCACCCCCTGCAGTGACAGCAAGGGTAGATTTCCCTACCCTTACTGTAGTGCGATCTCAGTTTCAAAGCTGCGAGGGGTACAAAAACCAACATACCATATCCTGCAGGTTGCTGACACTACGTTCCTATCCTTCATGCCTCAGGACTCTGGTGTACCACAAGTCACATAAAGGCTGTGTATGTTTACGTCTCACACTTCCAGCAAAGTAAGTCCTCACCTCAAAAAGGAACTCTGAATAATGTGTATTCCCACAAGTGAGTTTTCAGCTGACCAAGTTCGATTATCTGTGGTTCGGTGAACCGTAAATTCTATAAGACAGTAGGCCCAACTTTATAGGACTAGTTAATTTTCTATAGTTTGTATACAACCTGATTCTGCTAGCATGTTTTGATAGCAGCACTACCGGTCAGGTCCAGATAGTCTTGCATTGTTTATTACTTCAGATCCCAGCATCTGCTCCAGTTCCTTCCATTTTTTTTACGTGCTGCAGTACTCTGTAAATAGCTTGTTTGATCTGGTATTTTTTTTTGGCCCTTCTGTCCATGTGGACTTAACCAGTTTAGGCACACTGTGGTTGTAGCAGTGAACATACGTCCAAACTCTTCCAGTACTGCTTGGAACAAACTGAGGGTGCCTGGGAAGTTTTATCCCAGGATTCCCCTGTGATGCTTCTTGCAAGCTACTGCATATATTGAGTAACAATAACCCCTGTCATGTTAGGGCTTCATCATGTTCACGTGGTAGTTTATTTTTACCTCTTGCCTAGCATTTCCAGTATTTAAGTAGCATCACTTATCTTCATCACATCAATGAAAACTCTTAATTTCTGCCTGCAGCTTATTGTGCCATTCAAGAATAAGCACTTATCTTTTGTCCAGCTATATATTCTTGGGCTGTTCCTGTCCTGTCATACCCATCCTTTTGCTGCTGCTCTTGTGCCATTGGCTGCCTAAGATTCCAGATATTCAGCACGTTCCACAACATACTTTTGAAAATCACATTCACGCTTACGCTCATTACAAGTTAAGTATGGGCCCTCTCAAATTTCTGACCATAAATTAGCACAAATGTCAAAAAATCTGTGGACTGCTGGGGTACCTGCCTTAATGAAGGAAGGAGATAGGGCAGGTAACCCCCCCACACACACACACACACACATTTAAACTGGTCTGCAAATGTTCTCAGCATGATCTTAATTTTACGTTTATCTATGACCATTTGGTTGTGGACAGTAGGGGTCGTTTTTAAACTTCAGTTCAACAACTGTAAACATAACTTTACTGCTTTCATGGGGTGTAAAATGTTTCAAATTTCTAGTAGATTTTTTTTATGTAACATCACTTCACTACAGGCATGAAATCTTGGACATCAACCCAAAATTTCAAAAATATTCAAGCGTAATACCATATGTTGTATATAAACCAAAAATAAATAAAAATAACTGAAAATGATTTTTCACAAGCTACCTTTGCTTGAATTTCAGCAAAAGTGTCATATAACTGTCCTGCATCAGTACTGTATTTTTTATGTAAAGGATGAGCACTATCTACATGCAAAAGTATTTGTTGCGGTTTCTTTTTGACACAATTTCATCTGAATTTTATTACCTGCATTTCCATTAATGATAATATCTAAAAATTGATGGTCCAGTTCTATATGTCAACTTTGTCCCATTCGTTCATTAACTTTGTCAAACAGTCTAGCGATTTCTAGCTGTGCACACAGCAATAATAAATCAGCAATGCGTCTAAAATGGGTCTATATCACTTTGTTGAATACTTTATTCAGTGAATCGCTATTTATCAAAATCACTTGTGCAAAAGCTCATTTAAGTGAACAATAGTGTCAGTGAATTTTTTCTCAGGGAAAGGACGTGGTTGGCCATCATTGGGAATTTGCCCTTTTCCCCACTGTATTGCAGTCTTGAAGTTGGTATATTTAGTTGGGGGAGTGTGAGGGGCAAAGCCCTCCACTTTGCAGACTTTTAAATTGTGTAGTGTGTGTTCTGGTCAGTAGCTGGCCAACTATTTTTTTTTCCTGTGGAGAATTTTTGATGAAACAATTGTTCCATCAAATGAGCTTTTGCTTAAGTGAGTTCAATAAATAGTGATTCGCTGAATAAAGCATTGGACAAAATGATATAGACCCATCTAAAATGCATCACTTTGATTCATAAAATTCTCTGAGCATGAACACTTTTCACAGTTTATAGTAAAAATACTATCATAAGCGAAAGCAGCTCTCTTTGCTGTACCTTTTTTTCTGAATAAAGTGTTTAGCACCAAATTTATAAATATTGTGAAACAAATGTAACAATGCCAAATTAAATGAAAGTGGACCCTCGCTCAAAAGTTGCACTACTGCTTTGATTCCATAAACATGTGAAATACTCACACAACTTTCAAACATCTAAACTTATCCAAAAATAATCTTTCTGCCACTCAGTATTCCTTAAATGTGATATAACCATTATTTTTATGTAAGGCTCAGATTTGTTCCCAACATTCCTGATAATTGTGTCTAGCATCCTACATTGTACTGAAAAGCCGCCAGCACCAAAATTATCAGACTAGGGGATTCCATGTTTTTATGAATTTTTGGAATGGCATAATTTACTGCATTTAAATAGTGTTGTCATAAAAATTTTTAAAGTCTTTAAAAATCCCAGCAATACATATGTTTTGAATAATAATTCCATATTAAATTCTTCCAAGACTCTGTTATTTTTATTTATTTTATTTTACATTTGTTTACTGAGATAGTCCGACTGGATATATGTCCATTTTCAGTGGAGGCCCAGGGAGAAAAGCTCCAGTTAGACAAATTACAAAGATAACATATAAAATATAAAAATTACAAAGATATTTAGCAAATAAAAACGTATAAAAACAACATTTACAACAAAGAATAAAAAACAAGTATGTACAGTGGTTTGTGGTGTTTCCTAATAGGGATGCACAATTCACATGGTCAGACACAATTGCTTGCTGAAATAGTTATCTGTTTGATATTTAGAGATTCTCCTTTCAGTATTTAACTTATTCAGGATTGGTACACGGGCAGAATCAGTTCATTTTGAGATACTGTTTGAGGTTATTTTTGAATAGACCTATGGGGAATTAGATAGCTGGTCCATAGTTGTTTGTTGTTCAGCTTTTCCCGGTTAGGGGTCACCACAGTGGAACTCCGGTCTGCTAATGATTGGCAGTAGATTTTCACGAACGCCGAGGTGCCAGCTTGACGTCCAACCTTCAACGAAGGCACGCCGATTTACACACGTCTTTCGAATGCCCATCCAACCGCGGGTTGGACATGCAGACTCCACACAGAAGGCTCTCCCCGCACTTCAGCCGAGAATCTAATGGGAGAACCTCTTGCTGTGAGGCAATAACACTACCACTGTATAGCTTGGTCCATAAGATAGCTAAAACTACTGTAGATGAACCAGGCATGAAAGTATACAGTGCAGCATTTATAATAAGTGAGTTTTAAAACAGAGCAGGCAGCTATTCAAATCTTAGTAGCTGTTGTTGAATCAGACAGAATGTATACAGGGTAGCATGTACATTAGTGAGTTCTAAAACACGCACAGCAGGCATCTAGTCAACAAGTCTAAATGGCTGTAATCACAAAATTAGTTGAACCAGGCATAAAGTATACAGTGCAGCATTTACATTAGTGAGTTTTAAAACACAGAGCAGTCCTGTAGTCAACAAGTCTAATATAGCTGTAGTCACAAAAATATGACAAACAAGTCAAAGGCAGATCATGCCTTTTAAACTTGGTTGACTTTTTCGAAACAGTCACCAAGGCCATTGACGAGGGAAAGGCAGTCCATACAGCCTACCTAGACCTGGCGAAGGCTTTCGATACAATACCCCACTCGGGTATCATTGAAAAACTCATCAACTTAAATGTAAACCCATACATTACAAGATGGGTTGCAAACTGGCTGAGTGATAGAACCCACAGGGTCAGAGTTGCTGGCGCCATGTCAGACTCAAAGCCTGTCACAAGTGGTGTCCCACAGGGCTCAGTCCTGGGCCCACTCTTGTTTGGCATCTACTTTTCTGAAGTGCAAGCAAATACAGGAGGGTTATGGCTGACAAAGTTTGCAGATGACTGCAAACTGGGCGCCGTAGTCGAAAACACATCTGACACAGATATCCTTCAGAAGGGTCTCACAGAAATGGACAACTGGTGCCAGAGCCATGGCCTAAAGTTAAATGCCAAAAAATGCATAGTCAATACCCTTCGGGAAAAACAAGGTTACTAAGCTACCATATAGGTGGCAATCCTCTGATCACAGAAGAAGTTATCAGGGACATGGGGACCCAGGTTGGCAGTAGCCTTTCATTCGACACTCATATTGCTAAAGTAGTTAGGAAGACCTTCTACATTGCCCACCTTATCATGAAGGGATTCACATCTAGATCAAGGGAGGTCATAGTCTCCCTATACTCATCACTCATCAGACCAATGATTGAGTACAATGCCCCATTCGGAATGTATCTGACCCGACACTTGCAGCAGTTGGAGAGGCCACAAAAGTTCCTCACCAAAAGGATAAAGGGTCTCAAAAATCTGTCTTATGCTGCCCGACTGAAAGAACTCCAGCTATATTCAGTTGCTTACCGCTTGCTCAGAGGTGACCTGTGCCTGACATACAAGGCCATGTCAAACCCAGATTTGATGAACATGCTTCATCTCAAAAATCTAGATCCCTCAGAGCCACAAGGCGGGGAGACTTAAACCGACACGGTTATTAATAGGGGCGTGCTGGAGGGATAGATTCATCACCCAAAGACTCTCTATGCTGTGGAACAAAATCCCGGTATATGTGAGGCAGAGCACCTCGCTGGCCTTGTTCAAGAGGAATCTTGACCAATGGATGGGAGATCGCAGATACACCCCAGGGGTTACTTCAGTGTCACTGCTCGACAGAGGCACAGCAAAATAATGGGCATAGTTTCTCCAAACTAAAGGGTTGACGTAAGCCACAAAACTATGGGCTAGGCTTGTAAATGCCCTTGGGCAGATAGCCTAGTATGAACCTATGAACCTATTAAAGAACTTACAGAGCAAGCAGAGGGAATGCAGTTGAGTCAGCAGCAAGGAAGAAAACGGTTTGGAAGGAAGGAAACAGTTATAAATATAAACATTTTCTTTTTCATTGTTGTGTCATGAATGCTTTCATATTTAGTCCTATTCAGAACTATAATATTACCCCCTTACCTGCTTTACATACCACCAATTTCTTTTGCCTTTTCTGCCATTGTACCTTGTCATTCATTTTTAGGTAAACCACATTTTTTCTTCATTCACAAATGGATTCAGAAATGTTTGTATTTTCAAAAAAAAATTATTACAACATTGCTTCTTATAAGAACAGAAGTACTTTTAGATTTAATATCTGGCAAAACTTTTTTTCATACCCTCTGCCCAAAGTGGTTGTGCAGGTGTCCTCAAAGTAAAAGACCAATTCAGGTGCCCAGTCATCAGATGACTGAATTCACTTCAAAGGATGCATCACATGCAGCTCCCTCAGTCTCTGGAAGTCCAGAATCACTAGCATCCTCTTGTCTGTCTTGTTAGAAAATGTTATTTTTTTTTTAAGTTGTGCAGGAAAGTTAGACTGTACTTTATCCTGCACTGGAAACAGTCTGTTAGAAAGCAAACTAATGATGTCAGTGATTCAGTGCCTCTGAATAACATCCTTCAGTAGTAGCATCTTCTCAGATGACACTGTAATAGGAGTGAAAACAAGTTCTGCTCTCTCAGCCGAGTTTTTTTCTGAATTTTAAAGCCACCAACCTGCTGCTTTCTCCCTCCATAGCATTTGCTGTTGCACTCCAGAACATGTTATACACATTCATTGTTCTGCTACAACTGAAAAGTTATATTTTCACAATCAGACTGATATCTTCTTAACCCCCCCAGGTGTAATCAACACCCGTGTTATGCCTATAGTAGTTTGCTTTCACGAATATTTTTAACCATTCACAAGCACAATTTAAGCTAACCTCAGTTTATTGATTTAAAATCATTGACATTACTCGGAAACTGATAAGCATCTGATTTGTTAATACATAGTCCTCAGAGTGATCATGTTTAAATATTGCTGTAATTTCATTTTCCCATGATACAGTTGCCTCCCCACTCTTCACAAACCTACAAATATCTACACAAACCAAGTTGGAACAATGCTGAAATAAAATATCTTGCTTTGCTCCAAATCACCCCTTTAGAACTATCACAGTTTTGCCTTTAAACAGCTTGACTGGACTGAACTCGCACATCACCTCTGCTAGCTCATACTCTAATATACTACCCTGATAAGTATCCATCACTAAAAGGAATGCTTCAACACTTACCACCCTACCATGAACTGAACTCCCACATCACTCCACTATAGTCGACTGCTACTACCTTATACTCTAATATACTACCCTGATAAGTGTCCGTCACTAGAAGGGATACTTCAAACACTACCACCCTACCAAATCTCTTCGCTCTAAAGACAAACTCCTCCTCTCTGTCACTAAAGCCCAAAATGTATCTGTAGCCTCCTTAAAAATCACACAAAATAGCTACCCTCTGGAGTGCCCGCCCACGTGCTTTCAGGCTTCTTGAAAACCTACAGGCATTCAAAGCACATCTATGAGAACACCTCCCAACATCCTGGATCTGTAGCTGTACATCTCCAGCATAAGTATAACATCTCTGCTTTCTTCCTCTCTTCTACTAGACCTATGCACTCCTCTCCTTCTCTGTTAATGATGATCACCCTGTCTTCACCCCCCCACCTTCTGCCTATGCCTGTCTTGACTCTTCTACCAGTCATTTCATTTATATCTCAAAATTAAGTCAACCTTTTGCTATTTCCACATATTTTGTGAATAATAGTACTCTGTATTGTGACATCAAAACTACTGCATATTTGTTTAAATCTGTATGATGTATGGTTGGTATAAGAAGCCTTACTGCTGTACGTAGAGTTACTATTTTATCTAATTTGACATTGTAAAATGTATTCTAACTGTATCCTGCCTGACACTGTTGATATTGTATAACTTAAAAGAATTTGATTATACTGCAAATACTGGAGCTTTTCTCTCTGGGCCTCTGCTGAAAACAGCCGGACTTCCCTGGTCAACAAATGTAAAATAAATAAATTTATTAGTAGTACTTCTGTCTTTAAAGTGATTCTTAAATCCTATGTGGATTTTACTTTGTTAGATATGTCTACTTCTCTTTTGTCAGAAAAGATGAAACCCTTAAAGAAAATAGCTTTTCAAAATCTTTCAATTTGTCTGTACAAGAAGTAGAACATTTGTGATTTATCTGTAATGCACCGTGGTGCAGCGGTAGCATTGTTGACTTACAGCAAGAGGTTCTCCCGTTCGATTCCCGGCTGGAGTGCGGGGAGTACCTTCTGTGTGGAGTCTGAAAGTCCTCCCCGTGGTTGGGTGGGCTTTCAAAAGATGTGCTTAAATGGGCATGCCTTCATTGAAGGTTGAACGTCGAGCTGGCACCTCTGCGTTCGTGAAAATCAGCTGCCAATCGTTAGTGGACCGGAGTTCCACTGTGGCGACCCCTAACTGGGAAAAGCCGAAAGAAAACAACATAATACAGTCAGTTCCTTCTTTTGTAAACAATTCAATCTGCTGATCTCATTTTGAATGGAAACATTATCTCTCCACTGCTTGCTTCTAAGAATGGGTTGTTTGAGTTTATTTAGGATTTCCATTTTTTGTTATAATAAAGCACCAAATTCAGCCACAGTATCTACGTCACTCATTTGTAAAACTTGCTGTGTAGTATCTATAGTTACAGTTGCCATAATGTTCTTTAAAAAGACAAGTCCACACTCTTGTCCACACATTTGGAAGAAACAGTATGAACTATGCAAAACTCCCTATTGCTTTGGCTACTGCTTTCATCAGAAGTGAAAAAAGTTTTAATTTTTTAGCAGCATTTTTATATAGCATAACTTATTTACTTTCATTAAATCTTACAGGCATTACCTCAACATGTCAGCTGTGTGAAATCAAGCTCAGTGCCATCCTACATGTATAAACCAGAAAAAATTTTGGAAATTATAAATGATTATTCACAAAACCATCAAATAATTTATTGATTTTGCTCTCCTGGTGATGTGTTAAACTTTGAAAAAAAAAAAATAATTGTATTAACTTGGCTAGTACATTTTGTTGTACTTTCTCATCTCATCGTGCTTAATATCTCTCAAGTAATTTATTTGGTGTGCCTGCTTGTGAAGTTACTTGTTGAACTGTGATATTTTGGCTGTTCACAGTAGAGCCCTGCATAGCATGGGAAATCTTTATCTTTTGGGTGCATTTTGGGACTGTTTTTAGTACAGTCAAAGTTTTCCATTGCCCACCAGCAACCAAGTGGTCTTTGTACTGATTTTGAGATCACTCTGAGAACCTTACTGGTGTAGTTTCGTAACTGTTCAGTCCTGTACTTTGATTTTGAGTGTAGTTGGCTTCCCTCCATAATTTTCTGTGAGCTTTGTTACTCTGTTATCGCATAAGTGCTTGGTCTTTGGTTGCTGTCCTTCCTGGCTACTTCTAGAGCACTGTCCTTATATTTTACTTGACAGCATCACTGAAGGACCCTACCCTGCATGAATATGTATGTAGCACAGCTGTTGGTGAAGCTTACCAAGTGTTCTGGAGACTGTTGACTTGGGGATTTCTATTCATCGTCATCACTCTGCATTTACCCAATAATCTCCATGGTTGTTTCCAGGAGGAGTGATTTTTCTGCAGTTATGTATTATGTAGTGAAGTTTATAATTTAGATATTTGCTTGGTCAGTTTCTACAGTGTCTGCAACTTGTGTTACTGGAGGACAGTCTTCACCTAGAAACTTCATCCTTTGTAAAATCTTTCTCTGTCTTTTTGATGAGCTGTATTGATGCTATTACAGTTCCTTGGAGGGTGTTGACAGTCTGCTTGTACCATCACTGCTCCTGGGAGCACCTTACATTATTCTTGACACAGTTTGCTCCTGTTGAGCTACTTGTAATTTAGTGTAGTCTTGGTCCAGCTGCCAAGATGAAGTATAATTTTGGCTCTCTTATCTAGTTATTGTTCCAGTACTTTTTAACCGTGTTATTGTTGCTAACATTTTGATTCTTATAATTATGCTAATTTTTACTAGTTAAATTGCAGATCTATATTTAATTTTTTTGTTTGAATAGCATTTTAGCTGTTTCCTGTTTTATGGAATAAGTTGTTGCATTTGTCATACTAACTTCAGACTGTCAGTGTTTCATTACATAGTTTAGATTTCTGTTCCTCTGCCTTTGTTGTGCCCTGTGTCCTCTGAAGTGTACTATTTTTCTTTTTATTTCTTATATGACGTTATTTTGGGTAAGTCAGCTGGTTTTGGGCCTTTATCTCTGTGGGAAGTGCAGTCTTCTGGTGTTAAGATGGCTGAGGCAGCATGAGCCCACAAGAGTATTGGCCTGCTGATATGGATGCTAATTGTGCAGGTTACTTGGAGCCAGACTGGGGTGAATCCTTTCCTTTTGTCTTCTTCAAATAGCCAGGATTTCTCCAGCCAATTGCAACATAATAGGGCCCTATGTGTGACTTGCCCCATATGGGCATTTCATATAAAACCAAGGCCAGAGCATAAGAAGTCAGTTATTTCTGACTTGCATGCCTAACGGAAACCTGATTATATCAAAGTTGTGGACCATGCATGGGTAGCTGCTCAGTCCTACAGTCTCCATTATTCAGTGCATTAGATTTGATATTGGTAGAGAGTTGACCATCTTATTTGGACCCATCATTCTCTAGTAAATTTTTTATAGGTTCGTTCTTGTCTGTTGTCCACCTGATAGCATGAAGCTTTGTCTTTGTCGTTTTACCAGTGTCATCATTTCAGAGTTTATTAATTCAGCTTGTTAGTTCTGGGAGATGTAAACACACAAGTCAGTGAGTTTTGCAGCACTGAGAGTTTTATTCTGTTGTATGTATGGGTATGGGTTTGCTCAGGCATTCCCTCCACTTCCCAGAAACATATCTGTTTCAGTTAGCACCCTGGGCTGGTACTGTGAACCAGCTCCCCACTCCTTCAGCTTTTCAAGTGAAGAGCGCGCGCGCACACAAAAAATTTATTTTCACAGTAATAAGTCGTAAGTGATCAGCTTATTTATTCAAGATGCTCTGAGGTGTACAGTCTTTTAAACAATCTTTTCATCCAAGTGATGGCCTGAACCAAAATCGTGATTAAGGAAGCAATCCAGTCTTGCTTTTCAACCATGGTTTCCCAGAATCATTTTAAAAAATCCTAACTGATCAAAACTATACTGTAATTAAATTAAGCTGCAAGTCTGGTGGCCTCTAGACACCTGGAAGGCAATTAGTTGTAAGTACTGTGAGGTGTATTTTAGTATTTTTTCCAACCTTTTGATTCAATGAAAGCGTAAACAAAAAATCATCCACATGGAATGAAATTCAATTGTACTTTTTTATTTGAGGAAATGAGTTGCATCTAAGATTAATGCTCAAACTTAAACAGTGCACAGTAAACACAGAAGAGCAATGCATGTGGTGGTACATAAATCATATCTCAAAATAATGCTTGCTTCTCTACACCACCTTAGCAAAGTAGTCACTTTCTGTGTATCCCCATCTGGTATTAAATTGTGATGAGAATTAAGGGGCAAATGCCTAAAATCCTATATTTCAAGTTTTGCCTTGTATTTCAGCTTTGTTCCATGGAAGCAGTACCTCATATTAAAGTATTATAAGTTGCTTCACATAAATGACAATAATCCTGCAATTGTACAACAGTCCAGCAAAGCCAAGCCGTGATCCTTTAGACCAAGTAAACAAGTGGGTTGGTTACTTCATACAGACAGCTCTCACCTTTATCCAGAAGTCATAATTAAAGGACATCCATGGACTGTATTCCAACTTTGTTCCATGAAAACAGTAGCAACACATTGATGTGTTCCAAGTTCCCCTTGCACAAATTGCAGTCATTTTGCAAATTCAGAGTAATGAGCAAAAAGCAGCCATTATTCATATTTCCCCAAAGACAGGACACCATTTTATATAGAACAGATTTTACATTGACTAACAATTTCTCAATAAACTGCAATGTCTGTCATTTTTGACTGTCTGTAATCTTTATTGGTTTACCAGGATAAATAAAAAAATATGGAGGGGACATGCCTCTTAGTATAAGAAAGCTGGATGATGTCAAAAATAATCTGAGGTGGGCAAGATTAGGGACAGGTTTTAAATATTGTTTTGTAAACTTAGAAAATTGCTAGAGCAGGTTTTGCATTGGCATGCATTTTCTGAAAGATATGGGATCTAAAACTGAAATGCCTCTTATTGTATATGGTAAAATAAGCATGTTATGCAAAATAAAAAGGGAAAAATCTGAAAAAAAAAAGGTCCCTTAAATAAAAATTGAAAA
>NW_025051033.1:0-12509 GCF_019279795.1 Protopterus annectens | reverse complement strand
TGTTATCTTTCAGTTTCAGTGTGGTAACAGGCACAATGTCTAGAACTAGAATTTTTCTATATTATCTTGGAAGTGTTTTATTGATGTATGACTTCCAGGATCTGCCTTAGATCTAAGAAAAGCCCCTGTCTATGTATTTTCACAGGAAGATGCTAAATGCTACCAGCTGCATCTGTGGGGTTTTCACCTGGTATAGAGTCAGCTGACAAGAAATTATGTCATTCTGCAAGCTATCCCAGCAGTAATATTTGAAATATTAATTTAAGAACTCTCTGACAGAGATAGTATTCTCTATTTTGTCCTTGATTTGACAGAATCAAGGTACACTCACCACATCTGCCTTGCTTGCTCTGAAGTAAGTTATTCTGGTACAGTAATTTTTTAGATATAGTCAGGAATATAGCAAAGCTTAGCTTAGATGTTTTTCTTTATTTATTTGAGACTGTCCTGCAATGTTGTTTTAAATATTTCCTGTGATTTTGAACTCTGATGTAACTGTAAGTATATACTGAGTATTTTCTTTTTCTTTTATTTATTATCAAATATATTTAAACCTTTCATTGTGGCTGATGTGTCTATAGTTCTTGGAGTACTCGTATATTTGTTTGGTGACACTGTATGGGCCACTCCTAATATCCTTGCTCTTGGTCACACTGCCATTTGTATTAACAGTAACATTACACAATAAGATTGGTCACCCTTTGTTAAGGGCCTCGAAGTAGCTGATATGTAGTGATGTTGGCAGGCAAACTAGCTTATAGTCTGGGTAGAAAGGGGCATAACTAGTAAACCTATGCTCACCTTTCCCAGGTGTGTGTGTGTGTGTGTGTGTGTGTGTGTGTGTGTGTGTGTGTGTGTGTGTGTGTGTATGTATGTTTATAACTCAAACCTCAAAGAGTGTGTCTCTTAGCTACTTGGGCAGGGACATGAAGCACTGTTTGGAGAGAGAGGGCGCTGGAAGTCTTGGCTAGGTCACTCAGCTGAGATCTCTACTCTATAGCTGTGCAAGTGGGGAGTCTTATTGGGGATTTGGAGAAACCAGCCCCAGTCTGACTGTGGTCTCTGTGTCCTCTTAAGGGAAATTATACTGTGTGTGTACTTGTCATCATCCCAATGTACGTCACGCACTGGTGTTAGCAGTGAGGAATGAGGTTATTTGATTACTGGGCCAGTGCTGGGGTGTCACAGAGATTATAGCAGACACTTTGTACAAAAACTATATGAAATATCATAATTACAAAGTTAACTTGGATTAGGTGTTTAGGCCATGCCTCTCAACTCTGCAGATTTATCCAGAATATTCAGAGTTTTGTCTCCTATTTATGCTTGTTCATCATACAAAATTGTGATTTTCTGGTGGTGACGACTGAAGTCACCAAATAATGACAGATATTTGAATTTCAGACTGTATATCCTTCAGAAAATGTATACTAATGCATAAAAAACTGTTATTCTATCAACAGTCTAAGTTTGTAAGAGCAATGTTTACAATCTGTCTGTAATTTTGGGCCTTTGCCCTGACCCCCATTATTTTTGGCTATGTCCAGAATTCTTATGCTAAGAGTTTGTGATATATGGCCTAGGTGTGTGTGACAAGTCCCAGATGCCAATGAAGAAAATTCAAAGAAGAGAACTGCAGTGAAGAAGAAAGTTGTTACGATAAGCCAGTTGTCGAAGAAAAGGAACAGAAGTACAAGAAAAGAAAAAGAAAAAATTAAAGATGTTTTCAAAGATCCAAAATGCTAAAATGTGTAAAAATCAAATTGAATGTGAAAGCAGGTGAGGGGTTTGCATTGTTAATCTCTATGACTAAGGATACAGAATAGAAGGTTTGCTGTTGAATTCCATGTGTTTTTTTAGTAGTTGTTCACCAGATGGTACTATTTACTATAAATCAGTTATTTACTATGGATGAAGTTTACAAAACAGTTACACCACGTGGTTTGTCATCCTGAGTGATCATATGCTAGTCTGGATTAAACAAAATATTACATTTAGTATTCAGATATTTCCATGTTCCAGTTTTATTTTATCTTATAATGTTGATATGAATGTTTTACTTAACATTTGAATATTGCACTGCACTGCTACTAGTTAGTTATCAAATGGGCTGTTTGTCATACTCTCTCAGGTTACTACATAGTTAAATGAAAAGTACTTTTTTTCTGCTATAAGAACATTGTTTAAAAGTACGTACAAATATGCATTTTAACTTAGACATGTACATATTTTAACATGTAATCACCACCATATTGCCTCCTTTGTACAGAAACTTTCTACATGGCCCACCTTATTACTAAGGGTATCTCATCCAGGGACAAGGTGGTCATAACATCCCTGTATTCTTCCTTTATAAGACCCATTATTGAGTACAATGCCCCTTTCAACATGTACCTCAAAAAGCACATGCAACAGCTGGAGAGACCACAGAGGTGCCTCACCAGGAGAATAACGGGCCTCAAACATCTACCCTACACAGATAGGATAAAGGCCCTGTCCCTCTACTCAGTCTCTTACAGACTCCTCAGAGGTGACCTCTGTCTGGCATACAAAGCAATCTCAGACCTTGCCTTGATGGGACTGCTGCATATTTGCAATTCAAGCTCCACTTGAGTAACCTACACGCGTGGCCTCAGCCTGGTCTGTGACATCAATAGGACTTGTTGGCAGGACAGATTTGTTTCCCAGAGATTCCCCTTCTGTGGAATACACTCCCACTCCATGTCAAGCAGAATACCTCATTAACCCTTGTTAAGCTCAACCTGGTAACTGGATGGGGAACAGAAAATATACCCCTGGGATTCCACCTGTGTCCTTGCTGGACAGGGGCATCGGATGCTGACTTGTTGGAACATGGGCTAAATTCTTGCTAGGCTTGTAAGGTCCTCAGGGCCAATAGCCTAGTAGCCTCCTATGATCTTATGATCCTATGAGCACCACATTTTATACACTATACTGTATGTATCATTCAGCATGTTAAGTTCATATTCATCTGTAGAACATTGACCATTATATTTTTGAGTGACAAATGTTATACTAATGAATGCAGTTCTCTGTGAGGTGTATACAGTTT
This sequence comes from Protopterus annectens, assembly GCF_019279795.1. Taxonomy (NCBI): domain Eukaryota; kingdom Metazoa; phylum Chordata; order Ceratodontiformes; family Protopteridae; genus Protopterus; species Protopterus annectens. The sequence continues at coordinate 9,436 of NW_025051033.1, read as the reverse complement.
TACAAATGTCTAGTGGAAGGGTCTTTCTGTGTGGTATGGAGGATGCTGTCAGTAATTTTAAGATGAGTTTAGGCTAGCAGAATAGGTAGCTCCAACCGGTTAAGAGACATTTGTACAAGACAGTGATGTCTTCTGTTCTACTCTGTTGATGTGGTCACTTGCAGACTTAGCCATTTTATTATAACTCTGCTTCAGCTTGTCTAACTAATGAGGCAATATTTTAGTGAAGAGTGATGAAGCAATGAGAAAATGCGGGAGTAGATAGGTGTGAGCTGTGATCTTACATACATATACTGTCAGGGCAGAAGTGAGCCATGGTCTTACATACATGTGCTGTTAGGAAAGGTGAGTAGATACATATGAACCATGATTTACATACGTGTTCTATAAGGAAAGATGAACAGACAGATATGAACCATGGCCTTACATACATGTGCTTTTAGGAAAGGTGAGTAGATAGATATGAATCATGGTCTTGCATGTATATGCTGTTAAGAAAAATACATAGATTTGAACCATGGTCTGACATACACGTGCTGTTAGAAAAGGTGAATAGATAAATTTAAAGCATGTTCTTAAATACATGTGCTGTTAGGAAAGGTGAGTAGATAGATGTGAGTCATGGTTCTACATACATGTGCTGTAGGAAAGGTGAATGGATAGATTTAAACCATGTTCTTAAAATACATGTGCTGTTATGAAAGGTGAGTAGGTAGATGTGAACTATGGTTTTACATACCTGTGGTGTTAGGAAAGGTTAAGTAGATAGATGTGAGCCATAGTCTTGCATACAGGTGCTGTTTAGAAAGGTGAGTAGAGAGGTGTCAGTTGTCTTCTTACTTACTCTCACCTATGGCGCTACCTAAGTAACTCCTCGATCAGCACCTACAGCATGTCTCCCACTAAGTCATTCTCTGTTCCATGCCTAAAGCTCCATAGTGCACTTACTACTTTAAGCACATTGTTTACTGTGTGGCAAACATATACACATACACAAATGTGGTCTGTCCATTTCCCATTTGTCCATGTGTACAATATGAAATAAGAAAAAGTTGTGTTTCCATTTGAAATTTTAAAGTAATTCATCTCTGTTTCAGTTGTACTGCTGTCTACATAGAAGCACACACACTATAGTCATCACATGACACCATGTTGAATCTTGCTGCACTCAGAGCATGGCACTTTCACAGATGCTGTGCTATGTGTACTTTTTCTCCCACCCCCAGAATATACAAAATATACTTAAACAGTTGTCTAGTTCCCAGAGAAGAGAAGCGGTAAACAATGGCTGTGTTCCTTGATAGACAGATGTCTGACATCATGATACAGAAAACAATTGGTTTGTCAGACATTTGTCTATCTTTGTAACATGCCTGCCTGATTGCATTCAGTTTCTAGGATTCCTCGCTCTGTCTGTGATAAGAGTGGGACTGCTTCCTATACTGCTTTCCTTTCCCTAGAGATTCATGGAATGTTAGAGGTGCAGGAGCAGCAAGTGACATTTCAGCAACGGCAGGAACCATGTTCAGCAAAAGCTATTGACAATGAGTACACGTATTTTGCTGCACGTTCCATTTATTTGCATGTACTGGACATGCTAACTGATTCTTTCATGAAGTGAGAAATGTAAATTATTTGTAATGAACCTCAGCTGTTAGTGTTTCTTAATTTTTGCATTTCTTCTGCTTTATGAAAGGCAGCTTCCCACAATACAGGGATGTATAACTGAGATATACAGGGCTTTAAAATGACTGCAGGTTCCTTGCTTTCTCCATTTGTTCCACGTTATGAAAGGCAGTATTCCACATACTGTGCATTTGTTCCCATTATGTAAGGCAGTGTTCTGCATCCTGGAAATAGAAGTAAGATGAGCTAGTAGACTGATAATAGCAGTGCATACCTCTCAGCTGCCCTTGTGTTTATAGAATGTTCCTGAGTTTATGACTCATTTTTTTCTTGCTTTCTTGATAATAAACCTTTTGACTTTCAGGTAAATTGGTGAGAATAATTGCTTGTCAATAATGCAAGATGTTAGCGGTTCATCTTTTTGTTCTTCTAAAAATGCACGTTACTGCAAACCTTTTTACTCTACTAACTTTTTAAGTGAAGTGGGATAATATTAAAAAAAAAAAAAACCCTGATATTGGGCCTTTCTTCCCAATTAATTTTGCTTTGTTTGGAAATCTTGAGCAATGAACTGAGAGGTATCATGGCACATTTCATATTTTCTCTGTTTGTGTTACATAATGAAAGGCAGGTGTTTTCTCTCTTTTTGAGAAGATAATGTTAGTTATAGGGCTCAATTATGACTGTGTCTCTCTATTTAGTAGCGGCATTTTTTTTAGTTTTTTTTGTTTGTCTTTTTTAAAACTGCTGTATTTTTCTCAACTGAAAGATGAATGAGTTGCCGAATAATAACCCATGTCTTTTAACGGGTCCCCTACAGATGATCGAACTTTTAAAAGTTTGACTTTCATATGGCCGAGACCATATGATCAAACTTCAAAAGTTTGAACATTCTGAACGAAGAACTCCATACAGCGCGTAACGGGAAGATTTCCCTTTTCCTCACTGTTGTGTGATCTCGGAGTTGGTATATTTAAATAGCAGGGGGTGTGGTGGGTGCAGGAGGGCTTGACCGTCAGCCAAAAATGTTCAGGGTAATTGTTTTGCTTTTCTTTTTAATTTTTTATCAGGGGTTTGAACTTTTAAAAGTTTGATCATATGGTCTCAGCCATATGAAAGTCGACCTTTTAAAAGTTTGATCATCTGTAGTAGACCCGATAGACTATATGTGGTATGTCAGTGTTTTAAATGAAAGTTTAAATAATGGTGCAGAAGTGGTCACTGATACCTGCTCTCTGTCCATTTATATTTGCTTAATTGTAAATAGGCATATATGCATAAATATCATATTTCTGTAAATAGCTTAGGAATTATACAACTGACCCATTGTGGAATTTTACATTCCCAGTCATCATTGAGGTCAGCAATGGCCCTCCGACCTAATACCAGAAAAAATGTGAGCTATTTTCTACAAATATGAAACAGTATGCCATTTGTTAATAATCATATTAATAAGTTGAACCAGACTGTGTTTGTATGGTACCAAATGAAAGCATAGACAATGCTGGAAAAACTCTGCACTGATAGTTTATGTCTAATGAGCACTACTTTGTAGATATTTACATTTATTCATCAATTAAATATTTAAATATGCATTTACACCATAATTCTTTAACTATCTCCAAAATAAAGTAACAACTTTTCTAGTTTTTGGATTATGCATAGTTGTTTACAGTTAGACTGAAAAATTGCATTCTCAAAATAACTTTAGCTTAGGTTAAAGCTGTCAAGGCAGTGACTCTGCAGTTGTCAAGAGTCATGAAATTGCACTCATTCTTGGTATTTCAGGATTAACTTTCTACAGACTTTTTTTAAGTATGTCTTGGATGAAGTGATCAAATTTTATATTGTGGTCAGTAATCACTTCCTGTAGTTTTGTACTATATACTAGCTTGATTCTAGTGTTGATTCTAGCATTATTGATAGATGTCAATGTTAAGTCACAATAATCTGATTAATGGGTTGGAAATGTAAGCATTAGCTTAGTTTTGCTGAATTTAAAAGTAGTTTGGATTTCTCAGGCCAGTTTTCAGTGTTTGTGAAGGATTTTTCTGCACTATCCTGGAGTTGTTTGATTGAAGAGGTTTGCATATTAGTATTGAGTCATCTGCATACTAGATTAGATATGTGTGTGGTCTAAGGCTGCATGTATTTTATCTAAAAGTATATTGAAGACTAAAGATAAATACGTTCCAGATCAACAGAAAGACCAAAGTCCAAACAGGTAGCCTTAACGCTGGTTTATTATTTAAAATATAGTTAGCGTTTTCGCAACTCACAAAGAGAAGCTTCTTCAGAGAACAGTTCAAAAAGGCGCCAAAACTTTTTGAACCTTTAAATACAAGCAATCAAATTACATCACTTCCTTGTTAAACACCAAACACCAAAAAGTTTTAAAAAAGTATTTTAAAATCGAATGATAAGCACAAAACCTATCTTCCACAAGTATGTAAATAAGCATAAAAACTATAAAATATATGTACTACAATAAACAAGTATTAAATATAAGAACATAATTAAATATTCTTATAAATGTTTAGAAGCCTAATAGGTAGGTAGTAAATATTTGGATTTGATTAATCAAAATAATGAGGTTACCCTAATTATGTAACCTTATTTTAAAAATGTGATAAATACTACCAATAAGAAATAAGGATTACCTCAAAAAGGACTTAAGTTTTAATACTGGTGCTATATTGCAACTGTCATTTAATCCGGGAGCATTGAAGGCGTCTAATTTAAGCTGCCATTCAAGCTCACGATTCTCAAGCAATAGAGAAACAGGGCCACCTCGAATAGTTACTGGTATGTGGTCAATACCCATAAATTGAAAGCTGTGTCCTGGATTGTTCAATACGTGTTTAGCCAAAGCATTTTCGCATTTGCCATTTTTAATGGCATAGCAATGTTGACATATTCACTCTCTAAATTTTCTGTCGGTTTTACCGACGTAAAAGGCAGCACAACAGACACAAAATGCAATATAAATAATGGACTTTGTTTCACAATTGATCTTGAATTTTATTTCATATTTTTTCTCCCTAATAGAAAATGTACTACCAGTCCGGATTACTTTACACCAATTACAGGTGCCACAGACTAATGTCCCTTTAAATCTACTAAGGGGATTAGGGACAGAATTCCTTTGTAGTAACTCCTTAATATTACTTCCTCTTTTGTATACCACTATAGGTTTCATTCTCAGTTTCTCCAGTAAAAGTGGATTACTAGAAATGAAAAACCAGTTTTTCTGAATGATTTCCAAGATTTGGTTGGAATTGTTGTTAAATGTAGTTATAAAACTCAAAGAAAAAGGATTCTTGATAACAGTCGTTCCTGTATCACCTCCTGCAGAAGGACTTAACAGCATTTCAGAATTAACTATATTCAATCCAGTAGTTTGTAGAGCTGGAATTTCAAGGTTGAGCAGAGGTTTATAAAAGCCATTGCTCCTCTTGGTTTCCAACTCACAAACTAATTCTTCAGTCATAGACTGGGGGTACCCCCGGTTAATGAAAAGTTGTTTTAAAAATTCGCATTCTGAGATGAAATCAGAAAGATCACTACACATCCTCACTGCCCTAACTAGTTGTCCCTTGACAATGGCTCTCTTTTGTTTGAATGGGTGTGAACTTGAGTAGTGCAGGAAGGAGTTACAATAAGTGGCTTTCCTGAAAATTGTGGACTGAAACCTAGAATTAGTTTGATCTTTTGTCAATTTTACATCCAAATAATCAATTCTATCTGTTGAGAAGCTGTATGTAAATTTGAGAAATGATGTGGTTGCATTAAGGTACTCAACCAATGCGTGTGCTAGTGGTGCTTCCCCTTTAAAAAGGATGAACACATCATCCAAGAAACGTGTGTAATAACAAATATGTTCCATCCAATCTGGATTGTTAAAGATGTTGCGTTTCTCCCAGTATGACATAAACATGTTCGCTCCACTAGCACAACAGGGGGAGCCCATCGCCACCCCCTGTTTTTGAAGATAGTACTCTTTCTCAAAAGTGAAAAAGTTAGAAGTGAGGACAATGTCCAATAATTCTGTGACAGTGTCAATTTCACCTTTTGGCACTTAACAAGGAACCAATCCATTCTACGGCTTCCTGATGCGGAATTGAGGTATACAAATCGACAATGTCGATTGTGAGGAAGTTACAGGAGCTACTGTAGTTAATGCTACTGATGCTAGTTAAAAAGGACCAAGAGTCCTTGCAGATGCTCGGTACAAGCTTAATATATTTGGAAAGTAAAGAGTCTATGTATTTGGAACATGGATAAGTCATAGAGGATCTTCCATCCACCAAAGCCCTCATGGGGGGGTCCCTATAGTTCTTATGGACCTTCGGTATCCCGAACATGACTGGTACTTTTGGTGAAATGATATCAATGTACTTATATGTATCCACATCTATTCTCCCTGAAAAGTAAAGGTCCCTAAAGTAGCCTCTCAGCCTGTTGAAACAACTATTCATTTCACTTAATGATGAGTCTTTATAGGCTGGAGAGTCCAACACTAATAGCATTCTTTCTATGTATTGTCCTTTTTCGAAAATAACCAGACCACCCCCTTTATCTGGTTTTATGACTCTCACTGGTGAAACACATAGGTTATTGAGCGCTTCTAGCTGTTCCTTTGTGATATTAAAAGTGTTCTTTATAAACATGTGAGATGATTCCATATGTCTAATGTCAAGTTCGCAAATGTTTTCGAACATGCGCAACCTTATGTGTAAGGGGGGGTTGAAAGTACTGGGTAGTTTCAAGCAATTGTTTTGACCATTAGCTACATTGTTAAACAGTAATCTCAAATTAAGTTTCCGAATGAAACATTTTAAATCTATCAACAATTTGGCTACATCACATTGTCTTGAAGGGACAAAAGTATTGCCAAGGGACAACAACTCAATCAGTTCTGGTTTCAAGGGTAGTGAGGAGAAATTGTAGATCTTGAAATCACCTCTATTGTTAAACAAGATGTTAGGTAAATCTGTATTATGTTCACTATGGACAGAACCATTTACTTGTTCCAGTTCCTGTTCTTGCCCTTGTACTGTTGGTTGTTGCGGTTCCCTAAAAAACCTTGATTGGACCTAGTGTTAACATTATTATCATTGCAATTCTTTGAATTGCTGTTGTATGTGTCAGGTTTACCATCCTTTTTCCTGTTCCTATTACTCCGTCTAAGCCCCCCTTCCTCTTCTTCAACAATAGCCACAGCACCAGCATTCACTGATAATAAATTGTCATTATTGTCATCTGTAGCCCTATTAATAGTTTGAGTGTGTTCCCCTTGTGTGTTAGCCCCTGACAATTTAGGGTAGGCTTTGTTCTGTTGGTATGCAGTCCTGTCCCTAAAAAGCTTTTTAGATTTGTTAGATTTGATTTTGGTCATAAAGCGTCAATACTAGAAAAGATACAGTTATAATCAAACTTGAATCTGAAAAAGTCCGTATCAAGTTTTATCTCGCTATCTAACTGGTTAATTTCGTTGGTGAGCTTTTCAATATTCGTAGAATAGTGCTTAATAATAAGCTCTAGTAATTGCGTGCCTTGTCTTTGAAAAAGCGCTACCAAATCCAACAAGAAATCAGTATCAGGAATCAAACTAGAAGGAGAAAAGTTGTTTCTAAGTCCTTTAGGAACAATATCTTCATTAAGACATTGCTTGAAGTATGCTACTTCAAGCTGCAGTTTTCTGAGTTTTAGTACCTTGTTGTCGAAAGTTTTAAGCTTGTCCACAATGTCAACCTGGCAGGCAGAAGGAGGACTGGCCATCCGCACCGGTGAGCTCTTCATAGGAGGTTTAAAAAAAGCAGCAAAATCCCCCGTATTACTAATCCATTCCGTGAGGGAAGAAACGCCAATAAGTGCAGGTCCCTGGTTAGAAGGAACAGGCAAACCATTGTGTAAAACCGCTGATGTGTCTTTTTGGGTATTAGGTGTTAGTAAAGAATGAACAGGCTGAGCCACTGGCAAGGAAGACTGTTCAGTGTCCCCTGTTCGTTCAGGTCTAATCATATTTCCTTGAGTATCCAAGGCGGCAGTGGAACCGTTAGAGCATCTTTTTTCGATGCTATCCAAACGTGAATTAAGCGAATCAAGCCTCTGTGAAACTGCCGTCAAGAGTGAGGTAATATCCAAGTTACCAGGAGTGTCAGTCAAGAAAATGTTTGGACTGATAGGGCTGTCTAGGCGATCCAAAGCCATAAAGTAAACTTGTAAAACCAAAGGACAAGAAAACAGACTGTAGATAAATACGTTCCAGATCAACAGAAAGACCAAAGTCCAAACAGGTAGCCTTAACGCTGGTTTATTATTTAAAATATAGTTAGCGTTTTTGCTAACTTCTTTGAGTTTTATAACTACATTTAACAACAATTCTAACCAAATCTTGGAAATCATTCAGAAAAACTGTTTTTTCATTTCTAGTAATCCACTTTTACTGGAGAAACTGGGAATGAAACCTATAGTGGTATACAAAAGAGGAAGTAATATTAAGGAGTTACTACAAAGGAATTCTGTCCCTAATCCCCTTAGTAGATTTAAAGGGACATTAGTCTGTGGCACCTGTAATAGATGTAAAGTAATCCAGACTGGTAGTACATTTTCTATTAGGGAGAAAAAATATGAAATAAAATTCAAGATCAATTGTGAAACAAAGTCCATTATTTATATTGCATTTTGTGTCTGTTGTTCTGTCTTTTACGTCGGTAAAACCGACAGAAAATTTAGAGAGCGAATATGTCAACATTGCTATGCCATTAAAAATGGCAAATGCGAAAATTCTTTGGCTAAACACGTATTGAACAATCCAGGACACAGCTTTCAATTTATGGGTATTGACCACATACCAGTAACTATTCGAGGTGGCCCTGTTTCTCTATTGCTTGAGAATCGTGAGCTTGAATGGCAGCTTAAATTAGATGCCTTCAATGCTCCCGGATTAAATGACAGTTGCAATATAGCACCAGTATTAAAACTTAAGTCCTTTTTGAGGTAATCCTTATTTCTTATTGGTAGTATTTATCACATTTTTAAAATAAGGTTACATAATTAGGGTAACCTCATTATTTTGATTAATCAAATCCAAATATTTACTACCTACCTATTAGGCTTCTAAACATTTATAAGAATATTTAATTATGTTCTTATATTTAATACTTGTTTATTGTAGTACATATATTTTATAGTTTTTATGCTTATTTACATACTTGTGGAAGATAGGTTTTGTGCTTATCATTCGATTTTAAAATACTTTTTTAAAACTTTTTGGTGTTTGGTGTTTAACAAGGAAGTGATGTAATTTGATTGCTTGTATTTAAAGGTTCAAAAAGTTTTGGCGCCTTTTTGAACTGTTCTCTGAAGAAGCTTCTCTTTGTGAGTTGCGAAAACGCTAACTATATTTTAAATAATAAACCAGCGTTAAGGCTACCTGTTTGGACTTTGGTCTTTCTGTTGATCTGGAACGTATTTATCTACAGTCTGTTTTCTCGTCCTTTGGTTTTACATATTGAAGACTAAAGGTCATAGCACTGAACCTTGTGGTGCACTTACTCTATAACTTGCGAGGAGTTAGTTCTTCGGCCAGTATATACATTGTGTTTTAGTGCTGAATTGAGCCAATTGACTGCATTGTTGCTCAATTCCACTTTCTTTAGTCTAACTAGTGGCATGGGGTGTGAAAGTGTATCAGATGCTTTTGATAGACCTATTACAGAAAGTGGAGCCTTAAGGTACCGATCATTTTGGTGATTGACGCAGCAGCTCATGAACACCTTACACTGTCTGCAGTACTGCATGCAAC
>NW_025051032.1:0-10960 GCF_019279795.1 Protopterus annectens | reverse complement strand
CCAAAAATCTATAAAATAAAATGCTAATGACTCAATATAAGCTTACTTTAGGACAGAAAGCTTATTCTAAGAAGAAGGAGTCCAGGGGCATCTCAGCATTTACTGACATGTTACACATTGACTCATATTAAGGAACAGACAACCAAAAGCGCTGGTGAGAAAAAAGCTCTGGTTTCCAAATACTGAATAAACAGACTGTGAGACAAGGTCATCTAAAAGGGTAGACAAATGTACAGAAGAAGGTAGCAGTGGTAGTCCAGCTGTCACAATTACCAGGTGCACAAGCATGGAAATAACATATTATTGATGTTTTTGGCTATAATATTTCTGCTGACATTTTTGTTGGTTATAATTTATTATTTTTTATTTATATTTTATTTTTTTGTTTATTAACCAGGGTAGAGAACTGATATTCATGAACCTTTTTCAGACTCAGCCTGGGAGCACTGTCTGGTTAAGTGACTTGCTCAGAATCACACTGTTGGCCTAATGAATCAAACCTGGGGCTACAGCAAAGAGCTGGCGAACATCTCATAGCATTAATAGTATGCCAATTGCCAGACAATCATTGGTAGATAATTTGGGATAAAGATAGCTTTAGCCAGAGTCAACATCAACTGAACTAATATCATTTCTGTGATTTATTCTTTGTTAACTTTTTAATTCATTATTTATTTAGAACTTGTTGCTGTGTTTACAGTTAAGATTTTTAGTTTGCTGTTGGCTCACATCTGTTCAAGACTAAGTTTCAAACGAAAACACTGCACCAGCCAAGAAGTCCTCAGTAAATAATGAAAAGTAATGATGAAAGAAAAACCTCGGACTCACCACGAAATGAACTAAAATAAACTTTAATTGGGACCCCACGTATCAATGATCGCCCCCAGACCATGACAAAAAAAAAACAAGCTTAAATCGTAATACATCCTGACTACTTGAGCATCATTAGTCAATCAATAATTCAATTAAGCTTGAAAAAGAAGCAACATTCTTAAAGGAAAATTGAAGTTTAAAATTCAGCAGGGGTATGCCCAGAGTAACTTAGTAAATGATAAAAATGATGGAAAAATACATGTTGAATCACAATACATTTAAGACTAGCAGAAAAACCTTTTTTAAAAACAAACTTGGTAAAGGCATTTACCTAGTTAAGACTCATTTATAGAGCTGTACTAATCTAATAATAATAAAAAATACTTCATTATACACAATGACGCTAAAATTTTTTGTAAAATTGTGCAACATTATTAAAGCATATAAAATATATATACATAAATATGTGCTTAGACTTCAGAAATGTAACCAAGCTTTTATCAATAAATATGCATATTTTAAATACCAAGTAAACATTATAACCAAGGACAAGCTGTAAAATGTAAATGCACCCTGAAATAAAATAAAATAAACGGAACAAAAAACATGGAGACAGATCATTTTCTCAATGCTAAATGTGAAGACATAGGAATTCAGTCCAGGGGATAGTGTGCTTTTAGTTTAAAAACCCAAAGAACTCTTTAGTCTCTAACAAATTCATAAAAACCCCCCTTTTCCCTTTTTTCAACTATTTGCAATACTCTAAAACAAAAGAATGGTTAGGAAAAGAATAACATGTTTGGCCAGTGCATTCAGTTGTTTTATTCTTAATGTCATAATAATGATTGTATATTCTGTTCTTAAGCTTCCTCTTTGTCAAGCCAATGTAGAAAACTGAACAGGAGACAACCCTGCTAGGGATATTGCCCATGGTCTCACCGGGGCCCCAAACCTAGGTTCAAAGGAATAATTAACAGTGGGGGGTCTAAAGGTTGTTCCTTAGAGATGAATTTGCAATTCAACATTACATGGATAGGTTTGTCTTGTAAGACGGTTTCAAATTACGGTTCTGGCAGCTTATCACACAACAACATTTTTAAATTGTGTTATTCCTATAGGTAAAATGGGTTTTTTTCCCCCCAATTCAAGAGTCGGTTGATCAATGGTTAGAATCTTCCAATTATTGGAGACAATATTTTCAAAAAAAAATCATTGGTATAAGTAGTTAAAAATGTAATCTATCCTTTTATGTTCCATATGACCTTTAAAGTTTTTTGCATAGAGGTGACAACTCTATTCTCCTGTTCAATGGAGGGCATCCCCAAAACCTCCCTTCTAACATCCTGAACCAGACGTTTATCATAACTCCTGTCAATAAAGATCTTTTCCAGTCTATCCCAGCTTCTAAGGCTAAATCTTTCTCATCTTTACATAGCAAATTCTAGGAATTGACTTTTAACAATACCTAAACATGTGGCGGTGCATACTATTGTAGGACAGGATCATGTTCTTCCAACAGACGCTTCCTGAGAGATTGGATACCAGCCTTCCCCTTCTAATGTCACAGAGTAATATCTAGAAAGTTTACTGAGACATGCGATGCTTCTATAGTGAACCTGAGAAAATGTGTAGTAGACTCAAAATATTCTTTGAACTGAAGACTCATCTAACGTCCACATCCCACACAATTAAAAAATCATCCACAAATCGTTAGTACAAGGAAATCTTACTAAAACTAGGATGATTAAAAGCGAACTGTCTCTCCCACTGATAGACCACCAAGTTGGCATACATTATTAGCTGGGGGTGCTTATAGCTACACCATCTCTTACAAAATAAGCACCCCTGAAACTTCACTTGTTGTTATACAATATCAAATCTAACATTTACACAGCAAATGAGTATTACTTGACTGTTGTCAAAAGACTGGAAATATTTGTAATGTTTGACTGATTGTATGCCCTCTTCATTGGGTATGCTGTTGAAGAGATTTTGAACACATCCATGGTGATGAGTAGGTCTTGTCCTCACTAGTTCTATATCCATGTTATCAATGAAAGCTAACAATTCATATGTATCCTTCAAGATGCACAGAATTTTCTGATATAACAGGTCTAAGTGTGTCTTCTAAATAGACTGAAATGATATTCTCAATTTTGTTACTGCCTGACACTATAGATTAAGTAATAGGTGGGAGGACATGTTTGTGCATTTTAGGTAAATATCTATTGTGGGTATAGAGGCCATTCATTGTGGAAATAGTCATAAAGTTCCTTTGTGATCTAGCTGACACATCAATAGGTACGTAAAGAGAGTCTTGGACTTGTTTAATTGTGTATTCAGCCTCACCTCATCTATCTTACAGTGGTAGAGGTATCAGATAAAGAGAAAGCATAAAAGATTCACATGCTGTTCTGTATCAAATATAACGATACCCCTCATATCTGCAGGTCTTAACATTAGAAGATTCATTCATAAAAAGCATAGAATCTTTTTCATCAGCTGACATGTTAAAATAAGCACATTTTCTTGAGCCTCCATAAAGTATTCATATAAGTCTTGTTCACAAGTTTTTACAAAACAGTCGTATGAGTTGGTAGTATAGGAGAAAAACACTTTTCTTCCTGTGCTTTGGAACACTAGTGAAGCGAATTAATTTCATCAGTAGAGACAGTCTTGAAATACAGTTTTAAAAGCAACAGTTCCTACCAAACATCTGAACATCAGTTAGAATATGAGTAAATTACTTCCCTATTGAGAACTTAAAGATCCCTCTGTTCAGAGAGCCCATATCATTAAAAAGTTAGTACATACCTAGACAGCAGGTTGGAAAATAAAGTGGCTCTAAGGTCTCTGCCTTCTTCTTGGTTGTACAAAAGTTTCTCCAGAGAGCTACGTTTCTTGTTCCCAGCTCTCTGCTTTCGATTAGATTGGAAAACAGTTTTCTGGTAGGTGGTAAAAAATGAGAGATTCAACCATGACGCGGCACTATATGCTTTTCCGGCTTTCCTTATGGCCCTAAATTAGAATTCGGCTACTTGGTTCAGCAAGTAGAAAAATATAGCTGGATCTGCAACGGTGCCAGGCAGTTTGGGGTATTCTGAATGCTTCATCCGAAGTTTCACTAACAGGAGCTACCACTGGGACTGTAGATGAGGATCAATCCCGAATTGGGCCTTCTGAAGTGTGCGTTCGAAGTAGCTGGTTTAAAGTGGGTTCTCGAGTTAGGTATACCATGTCGGCTCCTCTCGACCCAGCGAAGACATTACCAGTGGAAAGTCTGTATAGTCCGCGTTGCAGTTTCGTGTTTAATCTGCTGCAACTTCACGGCACTCAGTATTGGCTTGTCTATATAATGGTTCAAGTCTTTTTGTAGAAGTCATCTTGAAACATATCTTTAATCTCTTCATTAAACAAATTAACTTGTGATAGCAGTTGATGCCCAATGGGCCAAATAGTCTAACAAAAAGTTGCATATATTTATAGCCAGTCTCAAGGTTAATTTCCTGCCACTTCTTTAGTAAGGCAGGGTGACTCTCCTCATAAGTTGGCATACACATACATGCCTCTGGGGATTAGTTTAAAATGAAGGCAAGCCTCCATATGTCTGTTGCCAGTTGTGGCTAAACGTTGAAATTTTAAACAAATCATTTCTCAAGTAGTTTTATTTTCAGTAAAAAGTTGAATATTAGCTGTAGTTTCTGCTGATACTGGAGCAGATACATTAAAATCCAGTCCCATAATAAAGGATTCTGAGGATTTACGCACCACATAGCTGTCCATTTGTTGCTCCTTCGAGGAAGCAGGTCCCTGGTTCTGGATTGTAGTCCAACTCTATATTACAAGTTGGCCATATTAAATCGATAACTGCTTAGCAGGAAATTAAATAAGCAAGAAGACAAAGTTTCAAACGTAAAACACTGCACACCAGCCAAGGAGTCCTCACAGTAAATAATGAAAAGGAATGATGAAAGAAAACCTTGGACTCACTCACGATAAAATGAACTAAAATAAACTTTAATTGGTTAGCTTTCACATATCAAATATTAAACTTCCTCAGACCATGACAAAGATGTTGAAAACAGCCAAGCTTAAATAGTAATACATCCTGACTACTTGAGCATCATTAGTCAATCAATTATCCAATTAAGCTTGAAAAAGACAACACATTCTTAAAGGAAAATTGAAGTTTAAAATTCAGCAGGGCATGCCTAGAGTAACTTAGTAAATGGATAAAAAATGATGAAAAATACATGTTGAATCACAATACACATTTAAGACTAGCAGCAAAACTTTCTTTTTTTAAAAGTCAAAACTTGGTAAAGGCATTTACCTCTGGATTAAGACTCATTTATAGAGCTGTACTAATCTAATAATAATAAAAAATACTTCATTATACACAATGAAGCTAAAAAGTTTTTGTAAAATTGTGCATTTTATTGGGGATTTTATGAATTTGTTAGAGACTAAAGAGTTACGTTGGATTTTTAAACTGAAAGCACACTATCCCCCTGGACTGAATTCCTATGTCTCTTATCTGATCACATTTAGCATTGAGAAAAATGATCTGGTCTCCATGTTTTGCTATTGTTCCGCTTTATTTTTATTTTATTTCAGTGGGTGCATTTACTCTTTTACAGCTCTGTCCCTTTGGTAGTTTATAATGTTTACCTTGGTATTTAATATTATATGCATATTTATCGATAAAAGCTTGGATTTACATTTTCTGAGAGTCTAAGCACATATTTATGTATATATATTTTATAATACTTTGCTTTAATAATGTTGCACAATTTTTGCAAAAAATTTTTTAGCTTCATTGTGTATAATGAAGTATTTTTATTATTATTATTAGATTAAAGAGCTCTATAAATGAGTCTTAACTAGGTAAATGCCTTTACCAAGTTTGTTTTAAAGAAGTTGGTTTTGCTGCTAGTCTTAAAATGTATTGTGATTCAACATGTATTTTTCATCATTTTTATCATTTACTAAGTTACTTCCTGGGGCATTACCCTGCTGAATTTTAAACTTCAATTCTTGCTTTAAGAATGTTGCTTCTTTTCAGAAAGCAATTGGATAATTGATTGACTAATGAGTGCTCAAGTAGTCCAGGATTGCGATTATTACGATTTAAGCTTTGCTGTTTTGTAGCATTTTGTCATGGTCTGAGGGAAGGATCATTGATCATTGATAAGTGAAAGCGGCTTACCACCATTAGAAGTTTATTTTAGTTCATTTCGTGGTGAGTCCAGGTTTTTCTTTCATCATTCCTTTTCATTATTTACTGAGGACTCTCATTGGTGCAGTGTTTTCGTTTGAAACTTGTCTTGCTTATTTAATTTCTGCTCCAGACACACGATTATGGCCAACCTTAATATAGAGGACTGATTACAATCCAGAACCGAGGACTGCTTCTCAGATAAAATAATGGACACAGCTATAACGGGTAACTCTCAGAATCCTTTATTGGGACTGGATTTTTAGCCGTATCTGGCTCCAGTATCAGCAGAAACTACAGCTAATATTCAACTTTTACTGAAAAATAAAACTACTTTGAGAATGATTTGTTTAAATTTCAACGTTTAGCCTGGCAACGCAGACATATGGAGGCCTTGCCTCATTTTAAACTGGCTGAATCCCCAGAGGCAGCGATATTATGTATGCCAACTCTATGGGGAGAGTCACCCTCGCCTTTACTACAAAGAAGTGGCAGGAAATTAACCTTGAGACTGGCTATAACATGCAACTTTTGTTAGACTATTTGGCCCCATTGAGCATCAACTGCTATCACAAGTTAATTTGCTTAATGAAGAGATTAAAGATATGTTTCCAAGATGACTTCTATTAAAAAGACTTGAATCATTATACAGACAAGTCAATAATTATGCTGCCGTGAAGTTGCAGTAGATTAAACATCGCAAACTGCAACGTTGACTATACAGACTTTTCCACTGGTAATGTCTTCAAAGGCACGAGAGGAGCCGATCATGGTATACGAACTGAGAACCACTTTAAACTCAGCTTCAGAACGCACTAATTGTAGGAAGGCCCACTGATTGATCTCATCTACAGTCCCAGTGGTAGCTCCTGTTAGTGTGAAACTTCGGATGAAGCATTCGTAACACCTCCTCCAACTGCCTACCGTTACTGCAGATCCAGCTATGTTTTTTTCTACTTCCTGCCGAACCAAGCGAATAATCACAAATTTAGGGCCATAAGGAAAGCGGGTGCATATGCGTGAGTGCTTTCGCGGTCATGGATGACCCACATTTTTACCACTCCCTCATCAGAAACTGTTTTCCAACGCCAATGGCACCAGAGAGCTGGGAAACGAAGAAACGGAAGCTCTTCTGGAGAAACTTTTGCACAACCAAGAAGAAGGCAGAGACCTTAGAGCCACTTTATTTTCAACTCTGTCTAGGTATGTACTAACTTTTAATGATATAAGCCTCTGAAACAGAGTGGACTTTCTCTTTGTTCCCTACTTAGGGAAGCTTTTTAAATTTCACCTGACATCTAACCTGATGTCTCGTGATGTTTGGTAGAACTGTTGCTTTAAACTGTATTTCAAGACTGGCTCTACTGATGCAATTAATTTGGCTTCCGGCTTTAGTGTTCCAAAGCATAGGAAGAAAAGTGTTTTTTTCTCCTCGTACTACCAACTCATATTGACTGTTTTGTAAAACTTGTGAACAAGACTTATATGAATACTTATGGAGGCTCAAGAAAAATGTGCTTATGATTTAACATGTCAGCTGATGAAAAAGATCTTATGCGTTTTTATGAATGAATCTTCTCTAATGTTAAGACCTGCAGATAAGGGAGGGGGTATCGTTATATTTGATACAGAACAGTATGTGAATCTTATGCTTTCTTTATCTGATACCTCTACCTACTGTAAGATAGATGAGGTGAGGCTGAATACAATAATTAAACAAGTCCAAGACTCCTTTACGACTCCATTGATGTGTCGTCAGATCACAAAGGAACTTTAAGGACTATTTCCACAATGAATGGCCCCCTTATACCCACACACAATAAAGGGTTTACCTAAAATGCACAAACATGTCCTCCCACCTCCATTACTTAATTCTATAGTGTCAGGCAGCAGTAAATAGTGTACTGAGATTATTTCAGTCTATTTAGAAGACACACTTAGACCTGTTATATCAGAAATTCCCAGTATCTTGAAGGATACAAGCATATGAAATTGTTAGCTTTCATTGATACAACATGGATATAGAACTAGTGAGGACAAGCACCTACTCATCACCATGGATGTTCAAAGTCTCTTCACTAGCATACCCAATGAAGAGGGTATACAATCAGTCGAGGGAATTATTACAAATATTTCCCAGTCTTTGACAACAGTCAAGTAATACTCATTTGCCAACTATTGGACTTTGATATTGTATAACAACGTTTTTAGCCTAGGGTGCTTTATTTTTGCAAGAGATGGGTGTAGCTATGGGCACCCCCTGTGCTAACAATACGTATGCAACTCTTGGTGGTCTATCAGTGGAGAGACAGTTCATTTTTAATCATCCTAGTTTTAGTAAGATTTACAAACGATTTGTGGATGATATTTTAATTGTGTGGGATGGGACGTTAGATGAGTTCCTTCAGTTTAAAGAATATTTTGAGTCTACTACACATTTTCTCAGGTTCACTACAGAAGCATCGTGATGTCTCAGTAAACTTAGATATTACTCTAGACATTAGAAGGGGAAGGCTAGTATCCAATCTTCATAGGAAGGCCTGTTGGAAGAACACGATCCTGTCCTACAATAGTATGCACCCACGCCACATGTTTAGGGTATTGTTAAATGTCAATTCCTCTTAGAATTTCCAGGTTATGTAAAAGATGAGAAAGATTTAGCCTTTAGAAGCGGATATAGACTGGAAAAGATCTTTTATTGACAGGAGTTATGGATAAACGCCTGGTTCAGGATGTTAGAAGGAGGTTTTGGGGATGCCCCTCCATTGAACAAGGAGAATAGAGTTGTCACCTCTATGCACAATAAACTCTTTAAAAGGTCATATGGAACATCAAAGTTGATAGATTACATTTTTTAACCACTTATACTAATGATTTTCTTTTTGAGAAATATTGTTCCAATAATTTGGAAGATTCTAACCATTGATCAACCGACTCTCTTGAATTGGTGGGGAAAACCCCATTTTACCTATAGGAATAACAGCAATTTAAAAATGTTGTTGTGTGATAAGCTGCCAGAACCGTCCGCTGCTTTTGAAACCGTCTGGTTACACCCAGACAAGGCACCTATCCATGTAATAATAGTTGCAATTAGCTGCAAATTCAATTCTCTAAGGAACAACCTTTAGACACCCCACTGTTAATTATTCCTTTGAACCTAGGTTTGAGGCCACGTGTGAGACCATGGGCTTAATATACCTAGCAACGTGTGTGTCTCCTGTTCAGCTTTCTACATTGGCTTGACAAAGAGGAAGCTTAAGAACAGAATATACAATCATTATTATGACATTAAGAATAAAAACAACCTGAATGCACTGGCCAAACATTTTATTCTTTTTCCTAACCATTCTTTTGTTTTTAGAGTATTGCAAATAGTTGAAAAGAATGGGAAAAGTGGGGATTTTATGAATTTGTTAGAGACTAAAGAGTTACATTGGATTTTTAAACTGAAAGCACACTATCCCCCTGGACTGAATTCCTATGTCTCTTCTAATGATCACATTTCTAGCATTGAGAAAATGATCTGTCTCCATGTTTTTTGTTCCGTTTATTTTATTTTATTTCAGGGTGCATTTACATTTTACAGCTTGTCCTTGGTTATAATGTTTACTTGGTATTTAATATTATATGCATATTTATTGATAAAAGCTTGGTTACATTTCTGAAGTCTAAGCACATATTTATGTATATATATTTTATATGCTTTAATAATGTTGCACAATTTTACAAAAAATTTTTAGCTTCATTGTAGTATAATGAAGTATTTTATTATTATTAGATTAGTACAGCTCTATAAATGAGTCTTAACTAGGTAAATGCCTTTACCAAGTTTGTTTTAAAGTTAGCTGTTTTTATGCTAGTCTTAAATGTATTGTGATTCAACATGTATTTTTCATCATTTTTTATCATTTACTAAGTTACTCTGGGCATACCCCCTGCTGAATTTTAAACTTCAATTTTCCTTTAAGAATGTTAGCTTCTTTTTTCAGTTTAATTGGATAATTGATTGACTAATGATGCTCAAGTAGTCAGGATGTATTACTATTTAAGCTTCTTGCTGTTTTTAACATTTTGTCATGGTTCGAGGGTGGCTGATATCATTGATACGTGAAAGTGCTTACCAATTAAAGTTTATTTTAGTTCATTTCATGGTGAGTCCGAGGTTTTTCTTTCATCTGTTCAAGACTGTTATTGTGTAATTCAGGCTGCTTCATTACCCAAGTGATTTATGGGGTATCCTAAAAAGATTAGGGCGTGTTACTTTAGCTATGGTAGTTTTTATGTCATGTACTTGATCAATTAGATTTGATCCCTTTACTACATACTATATTCCAAAAAGTTTCTTACAAGCAATTATCTGTTCTGTGCTATTTTTTGCTCTATAAATAGATGTCTCTGCTTCAAAAACAATTCAACAATTTTAATAAATTTTTATGGAAATACTACTCACATGATTACCTACAAAAAATGACTCTCAGCTCCCACCCTCAAAGGCAAAGACGAAAGCAGCTGTGATTTATATTTTATTGAGAAAAATATACTTTTAATATAATTTTATGCCATAACACATAAAATAAATACAAATACACTTTTGTACAGAAATACATTCTTTTTTTAATTGAATTCACAACAAAAGTTAATAAGTTCATAGGTAATTACTAACCTAATGACACTAAAAGCCTTTTTTAAGCCTTGCCATGTTTCACAAATGTATTTGGCAGGTTTTCATACACTCATTTTATTGTGTGGGGGGGTATAGCTTCAGAATGGGTGATCAAGCTTTCCTCTTTCTAATAGGGACATAGTTGGCAAATGAGAGGTAAATTTTAGGATTCCACAGCCATTGATCCAAGTTGTTCTTGAATAAGTGCATGGAGGAATTCTGCTCCACATGGATGGAAGCCAGTTCCAGAGAAGGAGTAGTCTCTG